>NW_024081406.1:44946-148813 GCF_003009895.1 Hyaena hyaena
CTCTGTCTGGCTTGGGAATCAGAGTGATGCTGGCTTCATAAAATGAGTCCAGGAGTTGTCCTTCGATTTCTATTTTTTGGAATAGCTTGAGAAGAATTGGGATTAATTCTGTTTTAAATGTCTGGAAGAATTCCCCAGGGAAGCCATCAGGTCCACGACTCTTATTTGTTGGGAGATTTTTGATCACTGATTCGATTTCTTCACTCGTTATGGGTCTGTTCAGATTTTCTATTTCTTCCCGTGTGAATTTTGGTAGTGAGTGTGTGTTTAGGAATTTGTCCATTTCTTCTAAGTTGTCCAATTTGTTGGCATATAATTTTTCATAGTATTCCCTGATAATTGCTTGTATTTCTGAGGGGTTGGTGGTAATAAGTCCATTTTCATTAGTAATTTTGTCTATTTGGGTGCTCTCTCTTTTCTTTTTGATAAGTCTGGCTAGAGGTTTGTCAATTTTGTTTATTTCTTCAAAAAACCAACTCTTGGTTTCATTGATCTGTTCAATTGTTTCTTTGGTCTCTATGTTGTTTATTTCTGATCTAATTTTTACTATTTCTTTTCTTCTACTGTGTTTAGGGTGTTCTTGTTGCTCTGCCTCTAGTTCCTTTAGGTGAGCTGTTAGATTTTGGACTTGCGCTTTTTCTAATCTCTTGAAATAGGCCTGGAGAGCAATGTACTTTCCTCTTAGGACTGCCTTGGCCGCATCCCATAGATTTTGGATTGTTGTGTCAAACCTACCCTTTGTGCCCCTCATGGTGTCCCTCCTCTGGGGTCCTGCCACCTCCAGGGACTGTGAAGACATGGGTCCTCCCTGTTTACAAAAACCGCCAACCCCTGTCCCTTTCTAGTCCTGGGTCAACTTCTCCCCTCTTAGAGATTTGGCCTCCCTGCTCCCAAAGGCACTCACTTCTCTCCCTGCTTCCCAGTGAGATCACTGAAAGCCAAAGCCAAAAGAACATGCTTCCTTCCGTCAACTTCAAAATGCTTTTCCCTGGAAGCAAGAGAAAGTGAAGTCTCAATCACCTTCTTGAAACAGAAAGAGAAAACAAGGAGAACAAAACAGAAGCTCATCTTTCAAACTTGATCTTGCCATGTGGGCATCCTGCTCCAAGCTGTTCAACAGAGAAGAAGTAGTAAAAGTGGGGCATCCTCGTTCAGTCTGCTGTGGTCTGACTGTTTCTGCTACAGAGTGATCTTCCTACTTGCTTCCAGAATGCTGCAGAGAATAACAATGAGAATTTGGCTAAACTGAGGACGGCTGTCTCCTCTCAGTGGTAACCCACTCCCAGTGTTTGGAGGGTAAGTATTTCTCAGTTTATTCTTTCCTCTCCACTCCTAAGGCAGAGCTGGAGGCCATATTTCTCCTCACCCCAGGACTGGGAAGTGGCGGTTATAGCTCCTGCCCTCTCTGCACATCTCATGGTCTCATTATTTTAAAGTTATTTTACTCTTCCATAGTCGACAATGAGAAAGGAAAGTAAACATTTTTTTAGAGCCTAGAAAACATCGGCAGCTTTGCCCACATAACCTCCCTTAAAACTCACCACAACCCTGCCTTGTAGGATGAATTTTAAGATGAACACATTAAGGTCCAGAACAGTTAAGAATTTTCTCTAAGTTCACAGAGCTACAGTTGAAACTAGCGTTCATGTCTACTCCATCTGACATTTTCCACTAGACCATGGTAGGTATTTCTTTATCAAATCCTAACTGGCTTTCATATCTTTCAAGGCTAAAAACAATAGCATTTTCCCTCATTTTTTTTCAAATCCCAGAAGGGACTGTTTGAGCTCTTTCAATTATGATGGTGACAAGTAGAAAATGAAGCTGAAGAAAATTCACTACATCAGTGAGTGGATATCAAAGTCAACACCTCACGCTCCAGGTAACAAAGTTCTGCCAAGTAGTTTGCATTTTAACAATCTTGGTAAGTGCAGAATCTCCAATGACTTTGATCAAGCAGCAAAATGGTTCCTTCCTACACAATATCGCATCGTTTTCCTTTTATGCTCATGGGCAGGAATAACTGTAGTGGAAAGATAGGGTGCCTTGCTGACAGACCTACCTGACGACTAGCAGTGTGACCTCGAACAAGGCATTCATTCATTCAGCACATGCTTACTGAGCACCTACTAAATACTAGGCTCTATTGGGCAACTGGTTCTGACCTACAGAAACTAAGAGATAATAAATGTGTGTTGCTCTAAGCAAGTTTGCCTCAATTTGTTACACAACAACAGAGAACTAATACAAAGCACTATCACAAAGGTTGTTCCTAGAAATCCCTAGGGGAGATGACTTAAGAGAAGTGGTGACAGTAGACCCCTCTGAGGAATCACAGGTGAGCAGAGACCTGAAAGAGAAGCCAAAACCAGCCAGCAATAGTGGTGAATAGAATTACAATTCCCTTGGCCTTGGCTGTGCCTCATTTTCCTCAGATGGAAAATCTCTCTAGGTGCCGTCTACCACATACAGTTAGGTGTTCTGAAGATTCTGTGCCACAATACTTATGATGTGCTCTACGTGACCTGTGGCGTAAGTCACAAGCTTAGTTATAACAACGTTTCTCAGGGATGTTATTATCACCAGTATTTTATAAATAAAGTACTTCTACCAGATGGCACACAATGTTCAAAAAGTATAAGAATAGGCATTTCCTGCCCATAATGTCTACTCTTTTTAATCCTCCGTTCTCTGGCTGACTCTCCCCCTCTCTGCCCAGGCCTTGCTAGGCCTTCTCATGCAGGCAGGGGGAAGGGGCTGAGTGAGTCCTCTTACTGAACAGTTTGCAGATGCATTTGTTTCTCTGTTGCAAATCACTGGTGGCATTACTGGCTGGCTGTCTTATCAGCAAATAGCAAAGAATTCCACACTTAGCTCTAGCAGCCCTGCTTTTTTATTCAGGTCACTCGCATCTACCTAATTAAAATGCACCTCTCAATGGCAGGGATTGTGACATAGCCCTCTTTATGTTTCAATACCACAAGAAGTACTAAAATGGCTTTCCCCATCACAGCATCCTTTCACTCCCCAACCACAACACACACACCAATGTCTTATTGGCCAATTCCTAAACATCCTCCAAATTCCGTCTCTGAAGTCACAGCCCCTGCAAAATTATCTTCCCCCCCCCGCCCCCCGCCCAAATGCCGATTCAATCATCTTTCCTCTGTGCACCTTGAAGCTACCATTGCACTGATCAGACTGTATTATGATCTATCCATTGATTTTGTGCCATCAACTAGTTTTTAATTGAACTCCACCAGCACTATAAAAGCCTACTGTGTGCCAGAAGCTTGAAATATAGTGACAGGGGCACCTAGGGGGCTCAATCGGTTAAGTGTCAGACTTGGGCTCAGGTCATTATCTCATGGTTTGTGAGTTCGAGCCCTGCTTTGGACTCTGTGCTGACAGCTCAGAGCCTGGAGCCTGCTTCAGATTCTGTGTCTCCCCCTTTCTCTGCCCCTTCCTTGCTCATGCTCTGTCTCTCTCTCTCTCTCTCTCTGTCCCTCAGTAATAAAATGTTTAAAAATTTGTAAAAATAAATATAGTAACAAATCCAACACAGCCCCTTCCCTTGTAAACAAGGGGCTTGAACATAATACTGTAAATGGGCAGGTCCATATGTGTCCCAAGTGCTTTCAATCGAAGAAAACAGTAGCAGAGTCCTTGGCCTCCTGGAGAATCTAAAAGGTTTCCTCGAGGAAGTATGAGAGAACCTGAATGGGGAAAAGTTAGGCAGTGCTATGGACTGAACTGTGAATCCTACCCCAAATTTATATGTTGAAACCCTAACCCCCAGTGTGATGATATTTGGGGATGGGGATTTGGGATAATTAGGATTATATGAGGTCATGAGGGTGGGGCCCTTACAGTGGGATTAGTGTCCTTATAGGAAGAGACACCAGAGAGCTTTCTTGCTCTCTGTCCCTACAATATGTCCCCCTCACTGAGGATTCAGTGAGAAGGAAGCTGTCTGAAAACCAGGAAGAGAGTCTTCACCAGAAACCAACTATGCCAGCACCCTCACCTTAGACTTTCCAGCCTCTAGAACTGTGAGAGATACAGTTCTGTAGTTTAAGCCACCCAGTCTATGACATTTTGTTATGGTAGCCTGAGCAGACTAAGATAAAGATGAAGAAAGATAGGCCTTGGTATTTCTGTCAGAGGAAACAGTTTACAGTAAGAATGCGAGGCATGAATCAGCACAGAATATGAGGGAAGCTATTCGAACTACAAGTGACAGGGGCACCTGGGTGGCTTAGGTGGTTAAGCGTCCGACTTTCGCTTGGGTCATGATCTCGCGGTCCGTGGGTTCGAGCCCCGCGTCGGGCTCTGTGCTGACTGCCAGCTCAGAGCCTGGAGCCTGTTTCAGAGTCTGTCACTCCCTCTCTCTCTCACCCTCCCCTGCTCACGCTGTCTCTCTCTCTCTCTCCTAGAAATAAATAAAAAACATTAAAAATTAAAAATTAAAAAAAAAGAACTACAGTGACACATGTACAAAATTGAAATAAGCAAGAAGCTATGGCCCAGGTGATGATGAAGTAAATACCCAACTAACAGGAACCTCCTTTCTGTGAAAAGTGGCCTTCACCTACAGGATTAAGCTCCTAGCAGCCATGTTCCTATCACATGACCCTCCTGGGCATAGTTGATTGGAGTATAGTGCCCATGTGACCAAAGTTGGGCCAATCAGATCCTTTCTGGTAAATTTGGACTTGGTATAAGAATCCACCTGGTGGGTGGTATATTCTTGGTATAAGAATCTCTTGAATAAAGATGAGAATGTAAAAGCTATGTGTGGCCATGCACAGAAAGAAACATAAAGAGCTGCTCTTGGGATGAAAATAATAAATCAAATGGGTTCAGCAAAGAATAGTCAGAGAAAAAAGAGATGTCTGGAGTCCATGGAAATTCCTTTCCAGTTCTTTTTTTTTTTTTTTTTAATTTTCTTAATGTTTTATTTATTTCTGAGAGAGAAAGAGCAGAGGAGGGGCAGAGAGAGAGGGAGACACAGAATCCGAAACAGGCTCCAGGGTCTGAGCTGTCAGCACAGAGCCCGACGCAGGGCTCGAACCCACAAACCATGAGATCATGACCTGAGGTGAAGTCGGATGCTTAACCGACTGAGCCACCCAGGCGCCCCTCCTTTCCAGTTCTTATTTCCCATTGCTTAAAGTATCTCCAGAATCCTCCTGATAGATTCCTTTTTTTCCTTATTTGCTCAAGTTGTTTTGACTTGGTTTCTGCCATTTGGGATCAAAAATGATTCTGTGTCCCTGTCTATGTCCAAGGCCCTTCTCCTCTTATTTACCTTTTCTTTCTTCTTAAATGATCATCACCTAACTCCCAGATAATAATACCATTTATATTTTCCCATGCCCCAAATTTGTCTTCTTCTCTTATATATCCAACCACTAACTTCACATCTTCATTTGAATTGGCTAAAGAGATCTCAAATGTATCATGTCCACTAGAATTCTTTGATTCTTCTTTGTCTCCTAAACCTCTTTTCTCCCCAGTCTTCTCCATCTCTGTAAATGATACCAGTATCTACCATTCCTCAAACTACACATTTGGAATTATCCTTAATTGTTTTTTCTTTGCTTTCAGTTCCTTCATCTGTTACATCAACACGTCCTGGCAACTCTATTTACAAAAGATATATCAAATCTACCCATGCCTATCCACCTCCACTACCCTAAATCCAAGCCACCAAAATCTCTTCCTGTTCTACCTTAGCCATCTCTCCCTGCTGCCATGCTTCCTGACCTCTCCCTTGTCCCTACTCCAGCCAATGTGTATATATAACTATTATCCTCAGAGCTGCCAGAATAATCCTTTCAAACAGTGTAGGTCATGCCATTCACCCACTTAAGCCTTACAATGGCTGCCCATTACATTAAGCGAAAAAGTACCATAGTCTATAAGTCCTTACATAATCTGGCCCCTGCCTACCTGTCTGACTCTTCTCATATTACTCTTCTCCTTGCTTACCATGCTTTAGAAACTTGCTTCTGTTGCTTTCTCTATGTTTTTTTCCTTTAAATATATCACATCATACGCAAAAATATACTCAAAATGGATAAAGGACCTGAATGTGAGACAGGAAAATATCAAAACCCTAGAGGAGAAAGCAGGAAACAACCTCCTTGACCTCAACCGCAGCAATTTCTTACTTGACACATCCCCAAAGGCAAGGGAATCAAGGGCAAAAATGAACTATTGGGACCTCATCAAGATAAAAAGCTTCTGCATGGCAAGGGAAACAACCCACAAAACTAATAGGCAACTGACAGAATGGGAAAAGAGTTGCAAATGACATATCAGATAAAGGGCTAATATCCAAAATCTATAAGAAACTCACCAAACTCCATACCCAGAAAACAAATAATCCAGTGAAGAAATGGGCAGAAGACATGAACAGACAATTCTTCAAAGAAGACATCCAGATGACCAACAGACACATGAAATGATGTTCAGTATCCCTCCTCATCAGGGAAATACAAATCAAAACCACATTGAGATACCACCTCATGCCAGTCAGAGTGGTTAAAACGAACAAATTGGGAGGTTATAGATGCTGGTGAGAATGTGAAGAAACAGGCACCCTCCTACACTGTTGGTGGGAATGTAAACTGGTACAGCCCATCTGGAAAGCAGTGTGGAGGTTCCTCAAAAGACTAACAATAGAACTCCCCTATGACCCAGCAATAGCACTGCTAGGAATTTATCCAAGGGATGCAGAAGTGCTGATGCATAGGGGCACAGGTACCCCAACGTTCATAGCAGCACTTCCAACAATAGCCGAATCATGGAAAAAGCCTAAGTGTCCATCAACGGATGAATGGATCAAGAAGATGTGGTTTATCTATACAATGGAATACTACATGGCAATGAGAAAGAATGAAATCTGGCCGTTTGTAGCAACGTGGATGGAACTCGAGGATGTTAAACTGAGCAAAATAAGTCAGGTAGAGAAAGACAGATACCATATACTTCCACTTATAGGAGGATTAGGTGAAACTTAATGGAGGACCATGGGGGAAGAGAAGGGGAAAAATAGTTGGGGAGAGGAAGGGAGGCAAACCATGAGAGATTCTTGAATACTGAGAACAAACTGAGGGCTGACGGTGGAGGAGCGGGGAAAGGAAATGATGGGCATGGAGGAGGGCATTTGTTGAGATGAGTACTGGGTGTTATATGGAATCCAACTTGACAATAAACTATGAAAGAAAAAAATATATCTAGGTATTTCCCACTTTGACCTTTTTACAGCTAAAAATTCAACCATATCCTCTGTCTCCTCCTTTTTATTATTCAGTGGTCAGTTAAAAAAAATTATAATGTTTATTCATTTTTCAGAGACAGAGAGAGACAGAGTGTGAGCAGAGTAGGGGCAAAGAGAGAGGAGACACAGAATCTGAAGCAGGCTCCAAGCTCTGAGTTGTCAGCAGAGAGCCCAATGAGGGGCTCGAAAACATGAACTGAGAGATCATGCCTTGAGCCAAAGTCAGACACTTAACCCACTGAGCCACCCAGGCACCCCTCAATGGTCAGTTTAAATGGCACCTTTCCAGAAAAGATGTTCCAATCACATTGGTAAGGCTAGACCAAGATTAACTATCTCACATACTGCTCTATTTCTTTCAAGCCTTTACAGCAATCTGAAAAAAAAAAATCTACTTTATTTGCTCTTTGCCTATTTATTACTTGAATTCTCCCACTAGAAATGTAAGTACCATATCTGTCATATTTACTCTGTAACCCCATGTCAATCTAGTGTCTGACATATAGTAAACACACAATAAATATTGTTGAGTAAATAGATGAAACCAAGGACAATATTGAGGGGTTTCAAAGTGACATGAAACAGGGGCGCCTGGGTGGCTCAGTCGGTTGAGCGTCCAACTTTGGCTCAGGTCATGATCACACGGTTCATGGGTTTGAGCCCCACATTGGGCTCTGTGCTGACAGCTAGCTCAGAGCCTGGAATCTGTTTTGGATTCTGCATCTCCTTCTCTCTCTGACCATCCCCTGTTCACGCTCTCTCTCTCTCAGAAACAAATAAAAAACATTAAAAAAAATTTAAAGTGACGTGAAACATCTTACATGTTTCATTTACATCAACAGCCATGTGGAGAATGGATTTAAGTTAGGAAAAGCCCATGTTTTACTCACATTTGTATGCCCAATGTCTAACATGGGACAATCTGGTTTACTATTATATAATAATAAGGTCACCAAGCAACATTATTTTATCAAAAACCTCATTAAAAACACACTTGTTTTGATGTGTTTGCTTAGGAGATGAAGAGTTAGAAGTATATAATAAAAAAAAGTATTTTCCTGTATGAATTTCATTAATAAGGTCATAATTTTTGTTGTACATGCATTTTATTTAGGAAAAAATAATTAATTTTCATAAAAACAAATCTAGACATTATTGACACTCAGCAAATATTTGTATAAATTCTGGTGATAACCCTTGAATTATAGAGTTTGAGTTTGAAGAAGATTTAAAGATGACCTAGTTCAATCATCTCAACAGATGTGGGGACAGGACTAGAGAAATGCAGTGGTCAAGTTCAGAACCCAAGCTGTAACCGAAATCTTTGACTCTCCCTCCTTGGCACTGTCCATTCTCCCTCACTGGGTTGTGTAGGTGATGCTAAGGGCAGAGTTGGCAACATTCTGACCCAAAGTAACTCGTGTCAGAGCTAACAGAAGTCATTGGGCTATTTGAATCTAAACAGTGAGGCTCTGACTTTTATGACTTAGTTATCAAGAGAATATTTTTCTTTTTTTTTTTAATTTTTTAATGTTTATTGATTTTTGAAGGAGAGAAAAAGAGAGCACGAGTGGGGAAGAGGCAGAAAGAGATAGAGACACAGAATCCGAAGCAGGCTCCAGGCTCCGAGCTGTCAGCACAGAACCTGACACAGGGCTCGAACTCGTGAACCACGAGATAATGACCTGAGCCAAAGTCGGACGATCAACTGACTGAGCCACCCAGGTGCCCCAAGAAGATTTTTCTTAATAACAGTAAAAGAGAATATTTCCCCAAAAGAAAAAGGAAGCCAAGTCTTGCTTTCCATTGGCAGAGCCCAGTTTGAGCTCTTTTATAGTCCATGACCAGATGTGCATTTAGAGAAACCATCTGTTCCATTCAGGATGCAAAATAAACCACATAAAAAGGAACTCTCACCCCAAATCCTTCTCCAAATGGGAAAGGAAATAATCAGGTGAACCATAAAACAGAAGTTGAAGAGATAGATAAGTAATTAGATAGATAATGCAACAGAAATCGCAATAGATGGCAATAGACATAGGTGTTTGATAAAAGTTGGCAGATGAAACAGGTGTTAAGATTGTGATTCCATGTGTTTCAATTAAAAAACCTTCAGTAACTGTGGCTTTGGGGAAAGTTTTGCAGTTTGGAAGCTTTTGCCCACAGTCAAACTCACTCTATAGGCACCTACTTTAGTATAATTTTTTTTCTTTTGGCCCTTTGACTTCACATTCTAGCTCTCTCTTACTTATCTCCTATTATTGCTGAAAGTCCGTAGCCTTTGTTTAAATAAAAATTCACCTTATTTTTAGCTACATTTATTCATGAAAATAAACACCAGAGAAGCTACCTTTGCTATGTCCTGGAAAACTGCTTCTGGAAATTTCTCACTTTACCAGCATCATGTTTAGAGCTTTAAAACGAATTCTCCTATTTCAATCTTGTTTTTATGCTGATTGACTGGAGTGTGGTTTGAATAACTAATAACTCACCACATGGAAAGTGATACCTGATGAAACTGATCTAACTATAAATCCAAATCCAAGCATGTCAGCCAAATTTAGCGTTCTGCTTAAAACCCTATTTCTCACAAACACGTCTTAGTGTTATCAACAGCCTTGAATTACAAGAATTCTATTCTACTGTTTTGGCTGTGTGTAAGCAACCATTCATGCATTCTCTCAATAAACATTTACTGGCACCCATTATGTGCTGGACCTTGGGCTAAGGCTGAGGATATCAAAATGATTCATAGTCACCTCCACAGTTGCTGTCTCCAGAACTCATCAACTAATGGAGGGGTTGGTGTAATAGCTAGACCCTAAGGTGATACTGCCCATGATTCCCACTTCTGATATTCTTGACCTTGTATATCTCCTGCCTGAGTGCAGGCAAGACCTGCGATTTGCTTCTAATCAATAAAATAGGCCAAGGTGTTAGGGAGTGTCACTCCCTATAATAAGGTTACATTGTGTGAGATCTCTTCTTGGTGGTTTGAGGAAGTAGAGCCATGTTCAGGAAGCCCACATAGCAAGGAACTACAGCTGATTTTCAGGAAAAAGTAGGGGACCCCAGTCATATAGCCACAGGAAATGAACTCAGCCAACAACCTAAATGGGCCTAGACGTAGTCAGGTCCCGTCATGAAAATCACAGCCTGGCCAAAACATTGACTGTAACCTTTTAAAACTCTGAGTAGAGGACCCAGCTAAGTTGTGCCTAACCTCATGACCCACACAAACTGAAATAATGAGTCTGGTTTCAACTGCTAAGTTATAGTACTTGTTACACAGCAATAGAAAACTAGAACAGCCAACTAGAACCTGTTGTCCAAAACTGCTCTGCTGCCTATTTTCGGATGCCCTGCAGCTTAAGAATGATTTTTACATTTTTAAGTGGTCTAAAAAATAAAAAAATAAATTTGAAAAAAGGGGGTGCTTGGATGGCTCAGTAGGTTAGGCATCTGACTGTCTGTGCTGATAGCTCAGAGCCTGGAGCCTGCTTCGGATTCTGTCCCCCTCTCTCCCTCTCTCTGTCTCTCTGTCTCAAAAATAAATAAACATTAAAAGAAATTTTAAAAGTATATTTTATGATATATGAAAATTATATGAAACTCAAATTTCAGTGTCCATAAATAAAGTTTTATTGGAAAACATCCATACCCACTCATTTATGTATTCTCTATAGCTGCTTATGCACAGTGGAGCAGGTGCACCAGAGAGCAGCTAAACCAGAGCTAAAATATTTACTATCTATCCCTTTTCAGAAAAAAATGCATTGGACCTTGATCTAGTGAAACAGATATATAAACAGATAAATTACAAGCCAACTTGGAAAAGGCCTGGAAGAGACATGGGAGCTGTGTCCTAATGTTGAGTAAGACTTTTCCAGATGGAAAGTGGAGGAAGATATCACAGAAGAGGGATCAAAAGTGGAAAAACCATGAAGATATGAAAGGGTTCAATGGTTGGGAAATGGTGAGAAGTCCCTCAAAGCCTGGAGCTGTGCCCATCCCATTCCACAACTCGATGGATTTCTGAGCCCCAGTTGAGTGCCGTCAGATCAGACATCAAGCTTTGGGGAAATTATCGCACATAGTAAGATCCGCAGTTTAATCCGTATCTCTAAACTGTTATTGTAGTTTGCCTAGGGCTCTTGGCCAAAGTGTGTCACACATGCTCCTGCCCAAATAAGTTTGGTGATACAGCTGCATCCTTGCTTCCAAATGCCATAAAATCCACAAATTATTACTTTCCAAATTGGAAAGCATTAATATCATCCTGACATTCTTGTTCTAAACTACGGTTTAGTTGCTACAGATCACAGTCTGTACCTAAATTACTTAAAAGATTGTTTTACTTCCTTTTCTCAAGTGCTCCACTCCTGTCTTCTGCAATACTCACATCAGTTCATTTGGAGGTGCCACTGAAGTTTGGGGGGGAAAAGGCACAAACTCAGGGTGCCATCGGGGGAGGGTGAGTTAGCTGGCTCAGAGAGACCTCACACCATGAGCTTGTCAGGTTCTGGCCTTTTGCTTCTCAATGAGAATCTCCTCGTTAGTGCTGTATTTATGTATGATCAATAATGTCCTTATTGTTGCCACCATGATGCTCTCAGATCGTATCAAGTGGTATAGCATTATGTGCCTCCAAACCGCTGTGTATTCTGTGCATAACAGACTGTCCATAACAATTTTTCTGTCTCCTTTGTGCTCTTGGGCGGTTGGGGCACCTCTACCTTCCACTGACTGCCTTCTAGTAGCATCCACGCTGCCCACTTCCAAATCTCTGGGAGCCTAAAAAGAAATAACATACGTCTTTGACTTGTGTGTAAAACAACAATCTATAGACAAAGAGTGAGGGCCTAATGCGTTCTTCAATCACTTAAGTTACATGAATTTACTATATTTAACTGGTGTTCCCTCTTTGGCTGTTCCAAAGTCTTTTGTCCTACTGCCTGGTCATCAATTGCTTTCCAAATAATTAGGTTCAATACAAATTAGAAAGTACCAGGGCACCTGGGTGGCTCAGTCGGTTACGTGTCTGACTTTGGTTCAGGTTGTGATCTCACAGTTTTGGGTTAGAGCCCACGTTGGCTCTGTGCTGACAGCTCAGAACCTGGAACCTGCTTTGATTCTATGTCTGCCTCTCTGCCCCTCCCCTGCTCGCATTCTGTCTCTCTCTCTCTCAAAAATAAATAAATATTAAAAAAAAAAAAAGGAAAGAAATTACCTCTCTGCTCTTGAAACATTCAGGGGTAAGAAAGCATACCTGCCAAGGGAAAATGTGCAATTTTTTTTATATCCATGGGGTACATATCTGTTTATAGATCAATCTATCTATATTACATATTGTAAGAATTTCTAACCAGTGTCCTTTAACTTAGACCTAAGATTGAGAAGTTCAGCAAACTAATGAAACCAATCAATCGCCCCCATCCTGCCAAGACTTTGGAATAGTTTCAGAAGCTCACCTGTTACCTATATGTGGCAGCAAACCCCAGGACAGAATTATGGCTGTCTAGTCATCAGTATGTCCTCACATGGTAACTCTCCCTCCTCCCACACCTCCTTCCCCTGGGCCCAACACCACTAAACTGCCCTGGTTCAGGAGACAGGAACTACCAAGATCTTATGAATTAATTTAAAAATTGGAAGGTAAGACAGAAAAAAGGCAGGGAATTTTGTTCAAGCAAATACAGAAATAGTGACCAACTGTCCCGATTAGCCTGGGACTGGGGAGGTTCCCAAGATGTGGGAATTTCAATGCTATATCTGGGAGAGGTCCAGGCAAACTTGGATAAGTTGACTCCATATATCAGTTGTGGCTATGATTTTTTAGAATGAATAACTGAACTGCAGAGGGAAAAAGAAGATCATTTTCTAGCACAAGTAAAAAGAGAAAGACACATTAAGATTCTCCTGGTGATTCCACTAATTGGAAAAGTTTGAAGGCAATATGAGTTACTGCTGTCAGTTTCTTCTGAATCTTGCAGGTCTCTCCCACCCTGCAATTTCCTTTCTAAGCCCACATCTTGCTCATTCTAAAATATAGGTCTCCTGTGCCCGTGGTGTCTGCAACTTAAAATACTTCAGTATAGGGATGCTTGGGTGGTTCAGTCCATTAAACATCCAACTGTTGATTTCATCTCAGGCCCTGATCTCACAGTTTCATGAGTTCAAGCCCCATGTCAGACTCTGAGCTGACAATGCAGAGCCTGTTTGGGGTTCTCCCCTCCCTAAGGGAGACTCTCTCTCCCCTTTCCCTTCTGGCACTCTCTCTGTATCTCTCAAAATAAATAAATAAACTTTATAAAAAGAAAACTTCGGCATAGAAAATGCAGCACAACACGTGTGCTTAGCGAAAATGCAGTAGCATGCTAACAGGAAGCTCACACAACAGAGGAGGTTCCTATATAAGCACTTCCATTACCCTGTCTCAGTTAACACCAGATGCTTTGATAATTAACATATGAAGGTCAGAAATGAACTATCACTGGGGAAATTAGTGGTTTGTTAATTAACATCATGGATATTAGAAATGGACCCTCATTGGTGAAATTTATGGTATTTAAGAAGATATGTGAGTTGACTTAACTATTTTAGAGACACTCTTAACTATACTACTTTGCTAAGGTTACCGTAACAAAGTACCACAAAGTACAGTTATGGAGGCTAAAAATCAGAAACCAAGATGGCAGCAGAGCGGCACTCTCAACAATAGCCAAAACATGGAAAGAGACTAAGTGTCCATCATCGGACGAATGGATCAAGAAGATGTGGTTTATCTATACCATGGAATACTACATGGCAATGAGAAAGAATGAAATCTGGCCATGTGTAGCAACATGGATGGACCTTGAGGGTGTTATGCTGAGAAAAATAAGTCAGGCAGAGAAGGACAAATAACATATGTTAGCACATATAGGAGGATTAGGAGGAACTTAACAGAGGACCANAGGGGGAGAAGAAGGGGGGAAATGGTGGGAGAGAGGGAGAGAGGCAAACCATGAGAGATTCCTGAATGCCGAGAACAAACTAAGGACTGATGGGTGTGGGGGGAGGGGGGAGATGGGCATGGAGGAGGGCACTTGTGGGGATGAGCACTGGGTGTTATATGGAAACCAACTTGACAATAAACTATTTGTAAAAATATATACATATATGGCAGCAGAGACATGCTCCTTCTCAAATCCATAGAGAAGAATTCTTACTTACTTCTTCCTAGCTTCTAGTGGTTCCCTGCAATCCTTGGTGTTCCTTGTCTTATAGTTGTATCACTGTAGATTCTGCTTCCACCTTTATACACCTTTATACACTCTTTATACACCTTTATACCTCCCATGCGTCTCACTGTCTTCACATGGCCTTCTTATGAGGACAACAGTCACTGAGGGAACACCAGTATGGGAACACCATGCTCTAACCCAGTATGACTTCAGCTAAATACAATGTAGTAGTAAATGTAAATGCACATTTCCAAATAAGGTCACACTCTGAGATTCTGAGTAAACTTGAATTTGGGGGGGCACTATTCAACCCAGTACACTAACCATGCCTGAATAGGGGGTAAGACCCTCCCAGGGGCACCTGAGTGGCTCAGTCAGTTGAGCACGCAACTCCTGATTTCAGCTCAGGTCATGATCTCACTGTCCATGAGATCAAGCCCTGCATTGGACTCAGCACAGAGCCTGCTTGGGATTTTCTCTCTCTCCCTGTCTCTCTGCTCCTCCCTTGCTCCTCCCCCCAAAATAAATAAATAAATAAATAAATAAATAAATAAATAATAAATACTTTTGAGAGAGAGAGAGAGAGATACTCTCACAAACATCTACATTTAGAAATGGTGCAGAGACCTGATTCCTAACAGTGTCCACCCATTGGATTAGAGAATTTTTGGTTCCCTGATAAAAAGCAGATGGCAATAGAATTGTACCTCTGGAATACTGCTGAGTGAGCATCATATGAACCTTTCATCAAAGTGAAGGTCATCACTGACAAGTACAGAAGGTTGGGAGTTCATGAGACTTTCAGAATATTTGAATGCATTGTCTTGCCTGCTGGATAATATATGCTTAGTGGAAAAAATACTTGTAAGTGTGTCAGAATTTGGTCTAAGCACTGCTTTTGTTATAAACTGGCAATAAGAATGTAAGAGAATAGTGATCACCATCACACACACCAACATTTTGGTGGCTACTGTTATTAACCAAAAGGAACCAAGGAGATGGGCATGACCAAATTGATGTAAGTTCTCTGCAATGCACTTTAGCTTTACATCCTTCTCTCTTTCCCTACACTGCCAAACTTCTAGAAAGCACTCTCTCTTATCTGCACTTCAATCATTGTCATTCACTACTCAACCCACTGCAATTTGTCTTCTGATATCATAAAATCAATGGAATGCCTTCTTCAAAGTCATCCATGTTTTCTGAATTCCCAAACTCAATAAATGCTTTTCAATCCTTCTCGTAGGAACTGTCAGCAACATTGGACTCTGTGCAGCATTCATTTCTTCATGCAACCCTCTCTTCCCTAAGCTTCCATGACACCCCTTCCCCTAACCCTCCTATCTCTCAGAATATTGCCCCTTGGTCTCTTTCAAGGGTTCTTCTCATTCTATTTGCCCCTTTATTGCATGTATTTTTAAGAGTATTATTCTGAACCTGCTGCTGTTTTCATTTTACACATTCTCCCTGGATGAGTTAATACACGTTTAGCCTTCATCCACTACTCTAAGCTGATGACTCCAAAATCATCTTTCCTAAGATTCAGATTTGTGTACTCAGTGCCTGCTGGATGTCCCTGCCTGGATGACCCATGAATAGCTCAAATCCACTTGCTTATATCAATGTCATTGCTTCTAACCAATAGCTATTATTACTGGGTTGACTTCAGGTAATGGCTGGATGAGATAAGGCAGAAATTTGACCACTCACATCCGATCACTAAATCTTTAAACTCCTTTCTTCTCTCCCACAACAAAGACTTTAGTCCAGACATTCACTGCACTACTACAGGAATATAATCTCTTGTCTCAAGGCTTAGCACCTTCCAGTTTACCCTCCATGCAGATTGTCTAACATGGAATGTGCCATTCACTCATGTAAGGCCCTGCAACAGCCTACTTTCCTTTCTAAAAGCAGGATTTCTCAACCTCACAACTACTGACATTTGCAGCAGAAAATTCTTTGTTGTGGGCAGCTGTCCTTGCACTGTAAGAGCTCAGCCACATTCCTGTGCTACTAGATGCCAGTAGCACCCCCTGAATTAAAACAATCAAAATTGTTATCATACATTGTTTCCTAGAGGGATGCAAAATCACTTCCACTTAAGAAGCACTAACTTAGATGGGGCACTTGGGTGGCTCAGTCAGTTAAGTGTCTGACTTCAGTTTAGGTCATGATCTCATATTTTGTGAGTTTGAGATCCACATTGGTCTCTCTGCTGTCTGCATGGATCCTGCTTGGGATCCTCTATCTCCCTGTCTCTCGGCCTCTCCCATGATCGCATCCTCTCTCTCTCTCTGTGTCTCTCAAAAATAAATAAACATTAAAAAACTAAAGAAGCACTAACCTAGAGTACAAAACCAAAAGGCCCTAATGCTGCAAAAATGGCACCTCATCAGCTGATCCCTGGCTACTAGCCACCCTATCTGTTCTCTCTGCCTGTGGTGTACCTGATGCCCTATAAAAATATTTATAATTATACCTAATATACTGCAGCATAATTATAATGCATATGTCTGTGTTTCCCATGAATCGTGAGATCCTTGAGGGTGGAAGATCATCAGTAATGTCTCTGTATACTCAAAGTGCATAACAAGTATAGTACATGGCAACCAGTAGGTATTTAATGTTAGCTGAACAAATGAACAAATGACTTGAAAGGACTTAGAAACAAAAACAACTTTGGCTTGTGTGCCTATTGCCCCACTTCTGAGGGAGTACAGCCACTTACTCTCCTCACTTAATCAAGCATATTCTTGTGTTATTCTCTATTTCATGAAGCACACTTTAATTTCCTGGAATGTGAGGTCTTCCGAAACAAAGATCTTGGAATTAAGCTTCTTTTTTTAAAAAATCTCATATTCCCTAAGCCAGTGCTGGGTATATAACTGTAGCTTAGCAAAGACTTCAAGAAACACATGGACTCTCTTTAAACACTTCACCCATGGAACACAAGCCTGGGTAGGGTGATAATCAAGTGCACAGATTCTGGAGTCCAACAAAATGAATTCCAACACAGGTTTCTTCCACTTGTTACTAGCTCCCTAATTTAGGACTATTCATTGAACATATCTAACTTGGTATTTCCTCCTAGGGCAAAGTGAAGATAGTAATAATGCTTCCCTCATTCATTCAAGAAATATTTATTATCTGTTACATGCCAGGCACTGGAGGTACAACTGGAATCAAAACAAAGCTGCTTCTCTCATTAAGCTTATATTTTAACAGATAGACACTGACAATAAGTATGTACCAGATAAATAATATAATTCTGGATAATAGTAAGTGCTGCCAAAAAATATATACTAAGGCATTGGGATGTCATGATGGGTGGGTAAGATAATCTTAGATTAAATTATCAATAAAAGCCTCATCGAGGAGATTAAATTTAATCTCCTAAATTACAGAAAATTGTTGTGAAGAGAAAATGAAATAAATGCATGTAAATTGAAGAGTAGTGAATATTCATAAAAATTATAAATAGTAATGAATATTTGCTATTGCTATTACAGGACATATCCACTAGAGGGAACTACCATTCACTGTTCTTGCTGTGTGCCAGGCCCAGAGCTCATCTTTTTACATGTAATTTTCATTTATCCTCCCAACAGAAACCACCTTGAAGAACAGGTATTATTGGTTCCATTTTCCAAGACTGAGGCTCAGAGAGCAAACTGGCCCTGGGGTCATGCACCTGGTAAGTGGTGGAGCCATGCAGGTCTGTCTAACATCAAACCTGTGCTTTTTCAGTTAAACCATGCTGACTCTTTCTCCATACTGACTTCCCTCAAAGACAAAGAGAGAAGAGCACAGCAGTTGAAGATCAATAAGTAGGAGGGGGAAGGAGAAAGATCTATACGAAGTTCGTGGTTCACAATTTGGAGTCAAAAGCACTGTCAAGCCACAGAACGAGCAAGCCTCCCACATCAAGGGAAAATTCTTCAGAACTGTTTTCAGAGACGGTCCTGCTCTCCGCCCAGTTCTGGGGCTTCAGGCCTGGAGATCCCATGAAATCAAAGCTCAAAGTGACACTTCATAGCTGTGAAACAGAACTGACAGAAGCACTTCCTCAAGGCCCCCTCAGGGGAGAAGTAGGTGGAAAACTTCACTCTGTCAACCCAACAGATTTTATTTTCCGTAAACAGCAGCCTGGCTTTCTTCTCCCTGACATAGAAAGACTGTGCCCAGAGCAAACAGGTAAGGGGTCCCACACGCTCCTCTGTCAGGAATCTGGAATGCAGAGATGCGCCTAGAATTCAATCAGTGTCATATCTTACAAAAGCAGTAGCACAAAGTGTGGGGCAAGAGATCCTGGCTGGAAATGGGAGAAAAACAGAAGGCGAATTCCGCTCTGAAGATAAATGACCAACCTGTGCAGCGAGCCCAACGGTCCACACTAGCTCTGGAGACAAAAATGAACAAAATGGTTCGTTCAGTCCCCCACCGAACATTCGTTAATATGGTGTCCGTCTAAGAAGGAAGACATGTGGCGCGTTATCATTCGTACCTTTAATTTTCTTAACTCGATTTGCATTTTGGCCAAGAGGAGACATAACCATACAACATCGATTGTAAGAATATGTTCAGCATGTTTCAAAGTTAAATAGCCAGTGGAGTGCTGGTAAAGGCGGACCTGCTATCCAAGAAGGAGGGGGTGGTGGGAAGCCAGACTTAGAGCATTTGCCAATTCCCCTGGTGTAACTATTTTTCAGCAGGGCTGGTTTTGAGCTACCGCTGTGAAATCACCAAAACCAGGGGCTGAGAAGAAATGCCAGCTCTGACCCACTACTGAAAGTAAGTAGTTTGCTCCTGAAGATTTCTTCCCCCCACAGCTTGTGAAGAAGTAAAGCTTAGTTCACAAATTCCAAATTAAGAAGGCAGCACGGTGTAACAGAAAAAGCACGAAGCGACATTAAGGATTCCTGAGGTCTAGGCATGGCTGTGCTCTGATGTCCTGTGTGATTTGGGGTTAGCCGCTGCGCTACTCTGAGCCCGAGTCTTGGTTCTAAAAGGCGGGTTTAGACAACATCAGTACTTTTGCATCACATTTGGATCACTGTGGATTGTTCTGTTTTGTTTTTTAACCACAAATTAAACCTGGACTCCACCTCCCAGAGACGAGATCATTCTGAGCATTTGGAGAGGGCCCCAGGGATATTCCTTTCTGTTGTTTTTGTTTTTCGACCCCATACCTTTGTAGGTTTTGCTTAGGCTGGGGAAGCACTGGGCTGTTTTATCTTTAAGGTGCCTCCTAGGCTAAATACCTCTATTTGCAGCTTAATCTAGTGTGGCAGACAGATAGAAACGGACCCCCAAGGACCCCCTTGCCTCTGGTCCGTGACCTCTGGAGGTTGGCGGCCCCTGGGACTTGCTTCTACCAGTAGAATTGGCAGAGGTGGTGAGATGTCCTTCCCACTGCTCTGCACATCCTGCAAGTCTCCATCTTGCTCGCTGACTCGCTCTAGAGATTCTCACCCTCCTGCTGGCCCTGAGGAAGCCAGTGGCCACGTGTGAGCTGCCCACACAGGGGCCACGCGGCAAAGAACCACAGGAGACATCTTGGGGTCCAGCGGCCTCCCACCAACGCCCGGCAAAAGGCTGAAGCTCCCTGTCCGACAGCCATGAAGAAATGAATTCTGCCAACACTATGAGAGAATCCGGAGGCAGATTCTTCTCTAATCTTCTCTCCAGAAGAGCTGCAACCTGGCTGCTGCCTCGAGCGCATCTTCATGAGACCCTAAAACAGAGACTGTAGTTAAGCTGTGACTGCGCTCCGACCCAGAGACACTGAGATGACGCTTGTGTGCTGTTTTACACTGCTGAGTTTGTGGCCACTTAGTAACAGTGCAAAAACGCGGGTTCAGAAACACTAGAACCTCAGTCAGCTAACGTGCATCTGAGGAAACAGCAAAGTCACACCTCCCTTTTCCAGCACATTCCAGAGCTAAGCTCTCTGCCTGGGGTGACTGGCAGAATTATTCGCACTCTAAAAAAATGTATTTGGGTTCTTTTTTCTTTTCTTTTTCCTTTCCTTTTCTTTTTGAGCCTTTATTGTTAAATTCTACTAAGTTAAATGTGAAGATAATATGATCTCACTGTAAAATTATACTATACTTTGTAGTTTATAGCATTTATTTCTTAATCTTTATTATATCCCTACATGGTTCTTTTTATCGTTGTATTCGTTTTCCTTTACTGAGTAACAAATTAGCACAAATGTAGAGGCTTAAAAACATACATATTCACAATAGCTAAGAGGTGATGTCCAGCAAGAGATGAACAAATAAATAAAATGTGATAGATGTACACACACACACACACACACACACACACACACACACAAGGAATATTATTCAGCCTTGAAAAGGAAGGAAATTCTGTCACCTGCTACAATAAGGGTGAACCGTGAGGACATGATGCCAAGTGACATAAGGCAGTCACAAAAAGACAAATAGCATATGATCCTTTTCTTATGAATTCTCTAGACTAGGCAGATTCATGGGATCAGAAAATAGAACAATGATTTCCCGAGCTGGGGGCGGGGGAGGAGAAAATGGCAAGTTGTTGTTTAATGGGTAGTGTTGTGTTTTGCAAGATAAAATTGTTCTGGTGATTGGTCGCATAATAATGTGAATATACTTAACACTGCTAAACTTGAAAATGGTTAAGATGGTAAATTTTTTCTTCAGTTCATTTATTTTGAGAGAAAGAGAGAACACGCACAGGAACACACACAGGGGAGGGCCAGAAAGAGGGGGAGACAGAGAGAATCCCAAGTAGGCTCCACGCTGTCAGCATGGAGTCCAACACCAGGCTCGAACCCACAAACCATGAGATCATGACCTGAGCTGAAACCAAGAGTCAGACTGAGCCATCTAGGCACCCCAAGATGGTAACTTTTATGTTATGTGTATTTTAACAAAACATAAAAATTTGTTAACCAATTACTTTTTTAAAAGCCACGTTTATTATCTCTCAGTTTCCCTGGGTCTGGATTCCAGTCACAACTTAGCTGTCTTCCACTCAGGGTCTTTCAAGGCTACAATCAAGGTGTCACAACCACATTTTCCCCCGAAAGCTTGACTAGGAAAGAAGCCCCTTCCAAGTCTATTCAGGTTGTCGACAGCTCTCATTTCCTTGTGGCCACAGGACCGAGGGCCCTGTTTCTTGCTGTCTGTCAGCTGGAGGTGTTCTCAGGTCCTAGCACCTGCCGGGAGTACCTTACCACGGGGCCCTCAGTCTCAGTCTGTCCTGGCTGCTATCACCGACTTCCATAGTCTGGGTGACCTCGACAATACACACTTATTTCTCAAGTTCTGCAGGCCAGGAAGTCCAAGATCAGGCACCCGCATATTCTGTATCTGGTGAGAATCCACTTCCTGGTCACAGACGGCCATCTTCTCATGGTCTCGTTCTATTCTGGCAGGCAGAAAGGGTGCGGGAGCTCTTTGGGGTCCCTTCTCTAAGTGCATGAATCCCTTTCCTCTTCTACCCTCATGATCCAATCACCTCCCAGGAGCCCCACCTCCAAATACCAGCCCACTGGGGATTAGGTTTCCTTGTAAGAATCTAGCAGGAAGACACATGCTGTGTACAAGACCTCAGCTGGTGTCTCATCAAAGCCAGCAAGGGTAGCCTCTCCTTTCAGCCTCCTAAGATAGTCATATAATGTAACCTAATCAAGGGGTGATATCTCATTCCCTTTGCTATATTCTATTGGCTAGAAGCAATTCACAGGGTCCTCACACATTCCACCTGAGGGATTAAAAAAGGTTGTGACTCACTGGGAGTCACCATAGGTGCATCCGGCATGACCGTTGACCCTATGTTACTGAGAAAATGGAAAACTTCGCAAGGTTATGCGACCCACCCAAGGTCACGCATTCAGTAACTGGCTGAATGGCAACCTTCAGCTACAGATTTTTGAGTGCAATTCCCAGGCTTCATTCAGTCATCATGCCTGGAGCCAACAGACCTTCACCGGAAGACAATGGAGGCAGCCACTCCGCTTACACTAGTGGCAGCGGAGATACCCAAACATTAAAAAAATACCCCAAACATTAAGAAAGCTCTCAAGTCTCAGCAGCAAATTGGCTAGATGATGTGGCTTCTCTGTTTCTTTTCATTACCCCCAAGTTCAATATCAACAGGTAGAATTTCAGGAGACTGTTCTGAAGTCCCAATCAACAATGATGTTTGTGAGAATACTTTGAAAAATGTAAATCACATTTTATCCCTGAAGAAAAAGATTCTCACTTCTAAAAAGATTGCATGTTTAGCCAGTTCTTTAAAAGGAAACTCTGCGCCCTGACTTGTTAAAAATCACTGCTCGTAACAGTGAGATTTAGATCATATCAGAGAATCTTAGAGCACAACTAGAAAACAGTGCTAACTACTGGCTGAGCTTCAGAGAAAGAAAAGCTTCCTGCAAAGTAAATGGAGGTGAAGACATCTACAAAATAAAATTCACAAGGGAAGTTGAAAACAAATTAATGAGGTCAGTTTAGAATTTATTTTCATTTACACCCAGCACTCATTTATAACTTAAACCTTATATAACAGTTTCCATCTTTTAAACCTGCTGGAAATTGGGGCGCCTGGGTGGCTCAGTCAGTTAAGCGGCCAACTTCGGCTCAGGTCATGATCTCACAGTTCATGGGTTTGAACCCCACACCAGGCTCTGTGCTAACAGCTCGGAGCCTGGAGCCTGCTTCAGATTCTGTGTCTTCCTCTCTCTTTGCCCCTCCCCCATTCGCATTCTGTCTGTCTCTGTCTCTCTCTCAAGAATAAATGAACATTAAAAAAAATTTTTTTAACCTGCCAGAAATCACCTCCTAGGATTTATCACTGGACAAGATTCAGGTACCTCTCTTTGTATTTGTCATAATATTCAGTGAGAGAAAAAGGAAATCTATTAATCACACTGGTAAAACTAGGAATCTACCTATATTGTTATTTTTCATATTTATTCCCACTTACTATGATTGCAAGATATCTGAAAGTCATGAATATCTTCACTAACTTTAAAGATGGACATTCTTCCAAATATACGTTTCCTGATAGAATGTCTAAAAACCAGATATGAAAGAGTAGACTGATGGCCCCTTCCCTGAGAACAAAAAAAAAAAGATCAAATAACATATCCTGGAGAAAAATGTCACTAAGGACAACCATGTGCCTTTGTTTCTAAATTAAATACAAGATCCTTACCTTTCAAGTCCATTTCCTATTCAGAACAATTGAAGCTAGTGGTTGTGACCAGAAGTTCATTCTGATGAAATCAAGATCAAGAGCAAATGGCTCCAAGATATATACAGTATAAACCTTACAACTTCCTCAGCTGGAAAGGCCAGTGTTAGGAGTAGGTCCTAGGTTGGCAGTCCCTTCCCGTGTGGCTGTCTCCATTGTCATTATTGAAAAACAAGCTGCTTTCTTTATTGCTTCCATCCAGCAGTGGCTTCCGTGTGCCTTCATCACCTGATAGCATCACCGCTACAGTAAGAAGGGAGAATTCTGGTCCTCATCCTCACACCAAGCTACCAAGGGGCACAGCTGTGATGGGCAAGGAGCTGTCTCTGCTCACCAGAAGGAATTACACAGTGGTGTTAAATGGGCTGATGGTGGAGCCAAACTGCATGTTTGAATTCCACAGTGTTTCTGTAAAATTTTAGGCAACTTATTTAACCACTCTATTCCTCAGTTTTCCCATCTGAAGTATGGGATGACAGTAATACTCACTTTATGGGTTTTTGGGAACACTGGATGGCATGATCTATCCAAAAGATTTGGAAATAATGTTTGGCTCTGTACCAGCATTTATTATCATGATTCTTTCTTTTCCTACCACATGAAAGAGACTAAATGCTTGTTGATTGACCAACTGACAAAATAGGTGACAGTAAATTAAGTTAAAAAACTACGATCTTTAGGATACCTGGCTGGCTGAGTTGGTAGGGTGCGCACCTCTTGACCTCAGAGTTGTGAGTTCAAGCCCCACATTGGTGTAGAGATTACTTATAAAGCTAAAATCTTAAAAAAAATAATGCAGATCTTCATGATGTGATCCCTACTTATGTGTCCAACCTTATTTCTCATCTCCCCATCCCCTTCTCCAATCTGTGCTCCATCCTTGCTGAGTCCCTTTCAATGTTATAAACTCTCATGTTCTCCTGACTTTTGACCTTTGCACACATTGTCTCTGCTTGGTACACTCGACACCTATACTCCCAACACAGCTTAGCTCACCACCTCCAGGAAGTCTTCCCTGACCCAAGGCTTCATAAGATGGCCTTCTCTATGCTCCCATGCACCCAGAGCCACTGAATCATGTCATTTCACATTCTGTATTGTAGTGATGGATTTGTTTGCTTCTTCCACTCCAGAAAGATCCTGAAAAAAGAGAGTCTATGCCATGTTCGCTGGCTTTCCTCCACTTGGCAAAAGAACTGACACATAGTAGGTGTTCGATTTGCACGTGCCCTTGTTGAACGAATAAACATATGAACAAATGAAGGGCTTACTGATACCTGCTATTTGCCAAGGGTCACTACTCTGGGCTAAATCACAATACCTAATAATAAAGATGTACAATCCAACTAAGAAGATAAATCCTAATTAGTTCAAAAGTTACATACTTAGGGGTGCCTGAGTGGCTCAGTTGGTTAAGTGTCTAACTTTGGCTCAGGTCATCATCTCACAGTTCATGAGTTTGAGTTCCACATTGGGCTCTCTGCTGTCAGTGAAGAGCCTGCTTTGGATCCTCTGTCCCCTACCCCCCCCCCTTCCTTGCTCTCTCTCTCTCTCTCAAATACATAAACATTTTTTAAAAAGTTAAATAATTATAGAAAGATGCAAATAATAGGTACATAATGACAAAAAAAAAATTTAAACCCTCTTGCACATATCACCAACCATGATGTAAGGGTAGTAAGCTGACTTCTAAATAGCACTGGGAATACCACAAAGAACAAAACCTTCCATATGGGTCCAGAAATTATACATTCATACTTCATCGGTGATAAGACACCCTCTGATTTCCTCTGATTTTAACATTTCAAATTTAAGATGCATCTTATACGTTACGGCGCATCATAGGTTAAGCAGAAGCATCTTTCTTGGTGGGACATAAAACAGTGGTGCCTCTTACAATCCATGGTGTTCTGGGTTTGATGAAATGAGATAAAAGAGTCAAGGAAAACTAATTATTGTACATGCATTTCTTCCTTAGAGGAATTACCAGAAAATGTAAGAGCTAAATGTTTGAGGATTTTGCTAATCTCTTCTGTAGCAAGTAATTAAGAATAATAGGTTGCAGGGGTCCTAAAAGGTAACTCCTGCCTCTCGATGCCCAAGAGTCTCTGAGGAACTATGAGTATAGAGAGAAGCCTTATCTTAGCAGCCTATAAGGATATAACCCACAAGATTAAGGGGTACAGGCTGTAAGAGCTGCATGTAAACATTCAGTATAATTCTTCACTCATTTATATGTTCTTTTAAATGCAGATAATCTTGCACCTCTTCCACCCTGTTTTATGAACTTTCCTAAAGATAAAACACAATTCAGCTATCCCACAAAGCTCTTTGTAACTAACTCTTTCCTCTGCCCTGTGATCACTCATTGTGTACAGCCATATTTTAAAAGGTGATAAACAATTTATTAGTTCCATTAAAGACGCCTCCTTATGAAAGGAGAGTGTTCCTTAAAGTGACATGGTTCCAGCTACAATCACGCTTTCTATTATGAGTGACACAGAAGTGGAAGATTTATAAGACTTGTCAGTGTATTGCAGTGTCCCCACCTGCCTATTGTATTGTTTAATTTATTTGATTTCTTAACTGATTTCACACTTACTAGGGATTTCACATTATAGACACACTTAATTTTTAAAACGATCTCTCTGTAATACTATGTCAGATAGGGGAAAACATATTTTTGCCAGAGATTGCTTTTTTAAAGAATTCCAAAATAGAGATTTTTCTGATAACTTACCACATCTCCTTTGCCCCACCCCCCTCTGTCTCTCTCTCTCTCTCTCTCTCTCTCTCTCTCACACACACACACACACACACACACACACACACACACATGCACACACACACACAGAGCAAAGCTCTCCTGTCAAACTAAAACTATCTTATTTTGATATATAAACATATCACACAATTTGTATCTTTAATCAACACATCTAATTTGCCTAATGCACATGGGGTGATTAGATGTCTATGTGCTAATAACAGTGTCTGAGTGCTAATAGCTGGGAAGGCTAAATGCCCTGAGAACATTCTTGGCTTAACTACAAGCATTTGCCTCTTGGCTTTCCTAGAACTGTTTGGTTTCACCTTCAGTTAACCTTGATGTTTATAAACCAAATTTACAGGTTTGACAAATAGGGACCCAAATTAAACACAAAGCAAAATGCCAAAAATCCTGCACATATTTCCCTGAAGGAGAGGAACTGAGAACTTGAATGAGACCATCTTCTTCAACACCTTGTACTTCTGACCTCATTGAGTAAAGATGATTCAAGAATCAAGCGGCCTATTATTAAATTCTTTAATGATTATTTATTTGGGGGCAGAGGGGCAGAGACAGAGGGAGACACAGAGTCCAAAGCAGGCTCTAGGCTCCAAGCTGTCAGCACAGAGCCTGAGATTGGGCTCAAACCCACAAACTGTGAGATCATGACCTAAGCCAAAGTCAGACGCTTAACCAACTGAGCCACCCAGGTGCCCCAAGCAGTCTATTACTAAAAATAATTTTTTGGGGTAGCATGGGTGGCTTAGTTGGCTAAGTGTCCAGCTCCTGATTTCAGCTCAGGTCATAATTTCAGGGTTGGTGAGTTTGAGCCCTGTGTCGGGCTCTGCGCTAACAGCATGGAGCCTGTTTAGGATTCTCTCTCTCCCACTTTCTCTGTCCTTTCCCACCCCGCACTCACACTCTCTTTTTCTCTCAAAATAAACAAATAAACTTTTAAAAAATAAAAATAAATAAGAATTTTTGGTGGGTAAAATTTTAAAATATGTATTTGAGGAGTACTTATTTGCCTGTGAAAATATTCAAGAACCTCCAGCCTTAAAACAAACAAACAAACCTCTACCCTTGAAGCAATGATAATGTCACATTTACCAAGTGTCCTGAGGAACATCATCCAGCATAATTCTGGGTGAATCTGGAATTCTGTTCTCAAATAAGTTGGGAATCACTGAATATAGCATACCCCTACCCACCTGAGTTTCACTTTATGGATCTCCATCTTAAAGGCTCAGATAACTCTTACAGCAAAGAAACCTTTTAAAACGTTGGTAACCCTTTGTTGCCTGAATTTATTTGACCACAGAACTATTTTTTTTTAACAACAATATTTTTATAATGTTGGTTAAATGAAAAACCACCAGAAGAAAGATCCGGAGACACAAAGCCCAAGGTTAGCAACCCTCTTTTAGCTACCGACACACAAGTTGGAGGGAGACATTGCTGTCTAGTTCATGCTTTTAGAAAATGAAAGGGGTTGGACTCGATGAGTGCTGAGGTCTCTTCCAGCTCACAAATTAAATCATCCTGAGAAAATCTAATGAAAATGAAGGTGAGAGGCTGAAGGAAATACCGGATGTCACCTAAAGGACTGGGAAAAACAAGGTGAGAATAATGACCAAGTAGGTAAAAGGGTATGAAGACTTGGGCAATTCATCCCCAAGAAGGACTTTACCAAGAAACCCAGGAGCAGGTCAACATAAGGTCAGATCAGACCCAGGACACAACACCTTGCAAAAGCAAATAGATTGATGAATGGATAAGGAAGATATAATATAAAATGGAATATTGCTCAGCCATAAAAAAGAAAGAAATCTTGATGACATGGATGGGGCTAGACAGTATCATGCTAAGCAAAATAAGTCAACCAGAGAAAGGCAAATGCATGTGATTTCACTCATATGTGGAATTTAAGAAACAAAACAAACAAGCAAAGAGAAAAAAAGAGAGAAAGGCAAACCGAGAAACAGACTCTTAACTATAAGGAACAAACTGATGGTTACCAGAGGGGAGGTAGGTGGAGGGATGGGTGAAATAGCTGATGGGGATTAAGGAAAACATTTGTGATGAGCACCAGGTGTTGTATGGAAGTGTTTAAAGACTATATTGTATTGTACACCTGAAACTAATATTACATTGTATGTTAACTCACTGAAATTTAAATTAAAAACTTAAACACACACACACACACACACGCAGACAAGCAAAAGACAGAAACAAAAATGGAGCATGGAGGGTACGTGGAAAGCCAGGCATATGTGGGATAAAATGAGGTCCACAAAGCTGTTCAAGGTGAGGGGATCAAGAGAGACTGAGAACAGAGATATGGCAAAATACCACCTTTTATACGCAGCATGCAATATTCTAGGAGCAGGAAGAGCCTGGACAAAAGAAGCCATGACAGACTGGACACAAAATTATAGGTCATCTTTTTGGCAATATGCAGCTGATTCTTTGAAGCTTTTAATAACTTTTGAATAAAATTTGACTTATAACTCAGTAAACAAAAGAGGGGCACCTGGGTGGCTCAGTTGGTTGAATGCCTGAATTTTGATTTCGGCTATGGTCATGATCCTAGGGTCATGGGATCAAGCCCCACAGAGGGCTCCACACTGAGCATGATGCCTGCTTGGGATTCTTTCCCTCTGCCCCTCTCCACAGCTCATGCTTTCTCTTTAAAATAAAAACTAACAAAAGGAAAGAAAGAAAGAGAGAGGGAGGGAGGGAGGGAGGGAAGGAGGGAAGGAGGAAGAATATGGTTGAATAAGACCAAAGGCTTCCAGCCCAGAAGCCCTGAGCTGATAAAGCTCACAAAAGGTGTCCAAGTCACCCCTCTGTTAAACGGACTGTTATGGCTGCTTTCTAAGGATGCTGGTCAAGCGGCCATTGACTGGGGTTGAAGTCACAGGGATACAGGTAAGGCAAGAGGTTAGCATTGGTGAGGGGAAGGCAAAAGTACAAATGCTCAGACCAGAAGAACAGAGGCAGAATAGAAGTTCAGGTTGCCAGCCAAGACAGAGCAATGGGCATCAGATCCCTCATGTTCTGGGATCGCACTCCATTCATTAAAAAAAAAAAAATTAACATACAGTTTATACCTGCACTATATGCAAATTATGTATGTATGAAACTACACTAAAAAGTTATATACATTACAAAAAATACAAAAAGCAGAAAATGTAAACCAATGAGAAAACATAAATAGAAAGCTGCTAATACTATGTAACTTTGAAAGTGAAAGCACTCCACTTTGGAGACCACTGATACACCAGATGAGAGCAAGAAAATATGAAACACAAGCAAGAAAAGAAGGCGCCTGGATTGCTTAGTCAGTTCAGCATCCAACTCTTGCTTTCTGCTGAGGTCATGATCTCACAGTTAATGAGTTAGAGCCCAGTGTTGGGCTCTATGCTGACAGTGCAGAGCCTACTTGGGATTCTTTCTCTCCCTGTCTCTCTGTCCCTCCCCAGCTCTCTCGCTCTCTTGCTCTCTGTCTCTCAAAAAGTAAATAAAAATTTAAAAAAAGAAGAATCAGCCAAAGAGATGACTACAGGCAGCAGTAGGGAGCTCACATTTTGGGGGCTATAGTGCATGGATTCATCAAGCTGGTTTAAAGAATTAGCAAGAGGAAAAGCAATAGGGATCTGAAAGCCCCTTTTGGAAATTCAAGACTTATAATGTAAAATATACCCTTACCTGTGATAAGGCCGTCAAAACTTAAAAATCATAATCATTTTTTAATTTCAGCTACAATTATGTCAGATAAATGTAGACCTATCTACCTGTTGCTAGATGGCATTACATTGACCTTGAAATAACAAGTGACAGAAGATATTATCTTTCCTCTAATAAGAGCCCTGCAAAGCAGAACTTTCTTTAATAGCTAAATACACAGAAAAGTCTCAGAAGTTAAAATGTAGAGAATTACTGGACTAGAGTATCTCTGACTCTATGACCTGAGGTCACCAATGTGGCCAGTCTCCTTCACCAAAACTAGTCTTCAAGCTCCCTTCTGGAGCAGGGTCATGCAACAGAACTTTCTCCAATAAGGAAAATCATGGTGGCCCCTAGCCACATGTGACTACTGAGCATTCGAAATGTGACTAGAGTGACTGAGAAACCGAATTTTTACTTTTAATCATAATAATTTAATTTTAAATGGTCACATGTGGCTTGTGGCTATTGTATCAGATAGTGCAGTTCTAGAATAAGAACTCAAACAAATACAGACAAATCAGCTACTAGCGGCAGTCAACATAGTTTATGAAGATTTTGGCAGACTTGCTAAAATCCCATAATATAATTTGTCAAGTAGATTTTGAATTCAACAAACCACAAAATCAAAGGATGCAATTTAATAGGCTTTAAGTATAAGATATTAAACTGTAACCAAAACAAAGAAAACCTACAGATACAAGAGGGTCGATGACCTGTGAAGAAATACAAAGAGAATAAAAGCCCACAGAGACCACAATGGACAACAAATGGAATGAATCGGAAGTGTGTCTAAAATGAAGATTATAGGGGCTGAGCTGAAAGATAAGGCTAGAAAAGTGCCAGGGAGAAATCCTTCCTCTAGACTTGGCTTGCAAATTTGGCCTCTACATCTAAGGAGGGATGAGAAGGAACTGGAGAAGGTCCAAGGAAGAACAAAATGATTTGATTGTTGGATCACAGAATCACAATGGGGAAATATTGGATGTATTGTGGCTTTTTAATCCAGAGAAATAGAACTGGAGAGTAACACTATCTGCCTTTGAGTACCAGAGGAGACACAATAAGTGGCATTTTCCAGATGGTCCCCATGCACACAGAGGAGAAAACTGCACGCACATACAGCAAGGAAGAAACTTCATGTAGCCAAAAGGAACACTTCGTCTAGTCAGAGGTAATGGTTTAACAGGGAAGTGATTTCATTTAATCAAACAGATATGTTGGGTATGGGGACCCATAGGGACTGAGCCTGAAGTGTTAGCAAGACAAGAACCCAGAGCTCTAGGGGCTTCACTTGGGGGAGTTGGGACAGGACTGCACTGCCTCACAACCAACCACCAAACACTGAGGTAAGCTTGTTAGGAGGAAGGCTGTTGACAATCCTGGGTTCACACCTCCCTCCCCCTCCACAGAGGGAACTGTACACACAAACCAAAGAAGCAAACAAAGCACGACATCATTAACAGAAGAGAAAGCAACCATGCCTAATACTTAGTGCTCAGGTAAATGCTGGATTGGAGTCTATGGAAAGGCTCAAGGTCCAAAGAAGCCATTGATGCCTTGCCCTGAATCTAGGTCGGCAGGGTCTGTGGGACAGAGCATCCCTAATTTACCTTCTCAGGCACAGGAAACAAAGCAGAACTAAAGGAGAAGGCAGGCCTTGTGCGTGTAAGCTTCCCACCTGGGAACAGGATGCATAAAGTGAGGGGTGCCCACAAAGGATCCTGCGGCTAGGGAGTCCCAACTGAGGGAGTGACCACATGGCGGCTAATGTAATTTACCAGGGCCGTCCTGGGAAAAGTGGACATAGGGTCACTCTCCCATTAAGGCACAGCACTCTTACTAGTCAAACATTCATTTCGTCCAATCAAGGCTCAGGCTCCACCCAATCAGAGAGCACCTCCTCTCTCGGGGAGTATGAGTGAAAGTTCCTGCTGCATGGATTGCAATTATATCACAGATATAATCAAGCACTAATGAGAAATCAGAGAAAGGAGTATAATGAAGGGCAATTGCATATTATGCAACATTGAATTAATGTGAAAGTATGTGATATAAAAATATTAATAAAGTCCCAATTTATGCACAAAATCAAAATTATGCAATTTCCAAATCACTGTTTAATTCATCAGGAATTGTTTATTTTCAGTGCTATTATGCCAAGTGAATTGTAGACAGTGTTTACACTATTGCCACTTGAGCTGGTAAACAGAAATACCCACCATCAGAAATACATCTGTCAGACCTGTGAGAAAATTAATCTTTAATTATGTTAATTTTGAATCATGTAAATTCTTCAGAAACCTATCCCTCATATAAACTGTCACCTCTGTGGATGAGAGCAAGGGGAAGACATTTCAGGAAGAGATAAAAATTATTTTCAAACACATAGAGGCAAGAAAGAATCAAAGGAAGGGAGGGAAAGCAGAAAGGAAGGAAGAGGGTTTGGGACATTTAAGAAACAGTGGGAAGTGGGGGAGGGGAAAGAACGCTGCAAAAAATGAGTTGTGAACCTGCGATTCCCAAAAGCAGTCTTCATTTCAACAGCAAGCCATGTGACATTTTCACAGATTCACAGTGAAATGAGAAAAATGGATGTTTTCTATGAAGCAAAACACACAAAGTATTAATTTAATTTTTCAAATTGTCCTCCTTAATTTCTTGGCATTAAAATATCTTATTATGAAATGGTGGCAAAGGGAGATGACAGAGGACAGGTAGGTTGTTAATTTTTTATGTCCTTATTTAACAAAATAAAATTTGACAACCCTATATAGGTCCACAATGTATTTTTCAGAAATATTACTGCTTCATAAAATACTAGAGACCGGGAAACACAGCCCTGTGGTAAGAAGTTTAAATAATTGAATAAGGTGCCTGATTAAGCACATTGAGAATAATCCTTGACGTTGATTTTTAAATCTCTTTAAATGTATATCGATAATTAAAAGAACCTTCTAGAAAAATACAACTAGTATGCATGTATTCCAAACTACTAGAGAGAAAAAATGTAACAAAAAGCATTATAAATTCAACAAAGGGAAGGAAGAAAACAGAAACTAAAAAAACAGAATATGATAGCAAGGGGCATCTGGGTGGCTCAGTCATTTAAGCTTCTGACTTCAGCTTAGGTCATGATCTCATGGTTCGTGGGTTCAGCCCCATGTCAGGCTCTGTGCTGACAGCTTGCAGCCTGGAGCCTGCTTCAGATTCTGTGTCTCCCTCTCTCTCTCTCTCTCTCTCTCTCTCTCTCTCTGCCCTTCCCCCACTTGTGCTCGCTCCCTCTGTCTCAAAAATAAATAAATAAACATTTTTTAAAAAAGAGTATGATAGCAAGCATAAATCCAAATGTGACACATTCTACAACATAAAATTGATCATCTGTACAAGACATGATAGGAAGTTCAAAGGCAAATTATAAACAGAAAGAAAATATTTGCAATATATATAACAAGGAAACAATCAAACAAAATTTTAAATGATAAATGTACCAATGGGGGGAAAAAGGCAACATCCACAAACGGTTAATTCATGGAAGAGATTAAAATGCCAATTAATAGGGGTGCCTGGGTGGCTTAGTTGGTTAAGCGTCCGACTTTAGCTTAGGTCATGATCTCACGATTCGTGGGTTCTAGCCCCGTGTCTGGCTCTGTGCTGACTGCCAGCTCAGAGCCTGGAGCCTGTTTCAGTCTGTGACTCCCTCTCTCTCTGACCCTACCCTGCTCACACTGTCTCTCTCTCTCTCCTAGAAATAAATAAAACATTTAAAAAAATAAATAAAATGCCAATTAATATATTGAACATGTTTTACTTTACAATCAGGAGAATAAAAAGCAAAGAGATGAGTTTACTCTCCCAGTTACGGGACTCTGTACAAATTAACATTATCTATGTGACAGATGATGATGTGGACATAGTAAGAGTGAGGTCTGATAAATATTTTGGTACAAGAGTTTTAGACAGAGGAAGAAACAAGGACTCAAACAGGACTCAAACTCAAGAATAGTTCAGGCAGAGATGAATGAATGGAAATCCCAATCATCAGCTTGGAGGAGAGATGGATAAAGACCATATTTGGTTTCAGAAGTCATAACAAGTTCTAGATGAAGATGCCTTTCTGGAGCAGAGGCTATAGCAATTAGAAGGTGGGAAACACATGCATTGGGTTTCAAGGACCAGCTCTTCTCTCTCTACCTGTGTGACCTGGAGCACTTGAATATCTCTGAATCCCAGGTCCTCATCTGAAAAATAGCGTTGCCAAAACCTGCCTGCCAGATTTTGTATGACTCTTAAGTGAGATAATGAATAGAAAAATATGTTGTTGGCTCTTGACTGCACACACACACACACACACACACACACACACACTATGGGTTTTAAGAAGCCCTCAGTGCTTTAAGTAAGAGAATTCAGCCTCATGGAGGCAAAATATTTCAATAATATGAATCCCTCCTGTACTTTGTTAACATTTGGTCTTCTTTGATGAGAGTCAGCAGTTAGAGCCTAATAACGAGAAATCAAAATGGGTTTATAGATTCAAGTTTTTAACAAAGTCTATATTTTCATAGTTTTTTTAATTGGCTTAGATTGTCCTCCTGAAATCAATATGTTGCATTTACAGAGACATTTTAGGAAAAACAAACAGTGGCTTTTTCAGGATCAATAGTAAATGACTTGATTCCTACCAGGCAATGAGCACATCCAGGTTAACTCTTGGGAGCTAGGGAAGTCATCCTCAAAATCCACTCTTGCCTGAGACTTGTTCAGCCCTAGAGGCCCAACTTCCTCACTGTCTTCAAAGATAGGGTAGGGTAGTCTTAAGTGTATGTACTTTTTAAAAGGTATTGGGCAGAAATAGCTTTAGGCTCCAGTTCTACCACGTTTTAACACTATAATCTGGAGCAAGTTACTCAATCTCTTTAAGCCTAAATTTTCTAATTTGTAAACTGGGTGTAACAAAATATCACAACATCATAGGTTGTGGTTGGGATCTTTTTTTAAATACATGTGTCTTAGGTCAGATTTCCCATGTTAGATTCTAAGATGAAGATTGTGTGCAGGAAGTTCTTAAAAGAGTGCTACCTACTGCTAGGAATTTACCCAAGGGATATAGAAATGCTGATGCATAGGAGCACATGTACCCCAATGTTCATAGCAGCACTCTCCACAATAGCTAACACATGGAAAGAGCCTAAGTGTCCATCAACGGACGAATGGATCAAGAAGATGTGGTTTATCTATACCATGGAATACTACATGGCAATAAGAAACAATGAAATCTGGCCATGTTTAGCAACATGAATGGACCTTGAGGGTGTTATGCTGAGTGAGATAAATCAGGCAGAGAAGGACTAATATCATATGTTTGCACATATAGGAGGATTAGGAGGAACTTAACTGAGGACCATGGGGGAGAAGAAGGGGGGAAATGGTGGGGGAAGGGGAGAGAGGCAAACCATGGGAGATTCTTGAATGCTGAGAAACAAACTGAGGACTGATGGATGTTGGGGGGAGGGGGGAAATGGGCATGGAGGAGGGCACTTGTGGGGATGAGCACTGGGTGTTATATGGAAACCAACTTGATGATAAACTATTTGTAAGAAAAAAAAAAGAGTGCTACCTAAAGTCAACATCTGTGGGGAGTAAGAGATGCAGGAGTGGATGGGGAGATATGTTGCACCACGATGTAGTCACACAAGAGGCCTCAGCCGATCCCAGAGGGAGCACTAGAGCTGGGATTGTCCTTCAGAGTTGTCTAGAACTGAGGCAAAGTCTTTGTCCTTTGTACCCCTCATTTGCTATTCATTGGATGCAAGCTGCCCCCAGGAAAGAAAAAAACACAAGACAGGGCTTTTTAGCTGAGGACAATTCCTGTGACCCAGCAGCTGTCAACACTGACCAACGGCTGGAGGAAGGAGTGCCTGAGTCCTAAAGGGGGATCTTGGTGGCATAAGGCAGCATCCACTATAACACATAAAAGAGACTGTAAACACCACAAAATAATCACATTCTCTGCTATTTGGTGACAATTCCCAAAGTCTAGAATAGTTCCCACTATATAGCCTGTGCTTAGTAAATGTTGGTTGAATGCAGAGAAGATGCATAATAAGTGTTAGTTACTATTATGATGAATAAGGCCTCCCCCTCCTTCCTAATAGAGGTATCCTAGACTCTTTTTACTTTGGTCTTATTGTTCCTATTCACCTATCATATGCTACCTTGCTAGCCCACCACTTCTTACTTAGTTATTAATATTCCACATGATTCCACAAAACATAAGGTAATCTCTGAATTTTATCTCCTCAGGTAGTATCTGTCACTCCTCAGCTGAAAAATAGAAAGTCATAGTACATTATGACTCTTCTCTGGGCAGGAAGAAACCAGATGTACAGGCTCATCCTTCAAGGGAGGAGGCAGATGGTACCTGCACTGGAGTAAAAGGCCTTGGAGATAAAAACTTTGGCCAAGACTGGAAGCATTTTCTCAGGGAATGATTCCCTACCCTGCTCTCACAAACACCCAAGAAGTAAGTCCCCCATTATACTCCACGGCAGCTGACTCAGACCCCCCCCACACACACACACTCGTCATTCACAGATTTACTTGTTCACTCTCAGATCTCCCACTAGACCACACATTGGGCAAGGTCTGAGGCCACATGGGGTGGGGTGGGGGGGCACAAGACCAAGCCAGTGTGAACCAATCACGTCTGCAGGCATCCTTTCTAGTTGGCCAGGAGAGCCCTGGATGCTCCCATCCACACCACAGCAGTTTCATCATGAATCTTGAAAATTATTTTTCTTTCAACTTGAGGGTTTAGGATAGGTCTTGAAAAATAGTAGGTGCCTATTACAGGCTGAATTGTATCCCCCAAAATTCATAGGTTAAAGCCCTAAACCTCGGTACCTCAGAATAGGACTGCGTTTGGAGATAGGGTTTTTACAAAGATGGTTAAGTTAAAATGAAGCTGTTAGGATGGGCTCTATCCAATCTGGCTGGTGTCCTTATAAGAAGAAAGTTGGATACAGTAAGAGACACCAGGGATGATCATGTGAGGACACAGGGAGAAGAGGGCCTCTACAAGCCAAAGAGAGGCCTCAGAAGAAACCAAACTTGATGACACCTTGGTCTTGAATTTTCAGCCTCCAGAACTATGAGATTATAAATTTCTGTTGTTTAAGTCACCCAGTCTGTGGTGTTTATTATGACAGCATGAGCAAACCAATGCTTTGCTTAACAAATATTTGTTGATTGATATGTCAGTTACTTAGCAAAGGTAAAGGGAAGAATAGATTATTTCACATACAATTCAATAAGTATTTACCAAGTGCTGCCATATGCCCAGCCCTGAGCTAGGTGCTGGGTAATAAAAATGAATAAAATGTGGACCCATGACCTTGGTAAACTGATAGCAATCGCCTGAGAGGAATAAATGGGGGAAAGGGAAATTGCTGTGACCCAGAATGAGCAGGACATGCCATCCAAGGGGAAGGATCAGTCATATCAAGAATCTCAGGATCCCAAGCTGCATAGTCCTCGCAGGGCATAATGACACAGACAGCACATCATCACTATGGCCAGGGGTGTGGGCCCCAGACCACTAGGGACAAGTAGAGTGTGGCCTGGCTCAAGTCTGTCTATTTGGACCCCTCTGTCCTTGGGGTCCCAGTGATCAACCATCCTGAGGATAATGAGAAGATTAAACAAGAAAAAGTTCATACAGCCTAACTTTTTTTGGTGGGAATGCAAACTGGTGCAGCCACCATGGAAAACAGTATGGAGGTTACTCCCCAAAATAAAAAATAGAACTACCATTTAATCCAGTAATTCTACTATGGGGTATTTACCCAAAGAAAATGAAAACACTAACTTGAAAAGATACATACACCCCTATGTTTATTGCAGTATTACTTACAATAGTCAAGATATGGAAGAAACCCCAGTGTCCATCCACAGATATAAATGGCTAAAGATGTTATAAGACACATAAACACACACACACACACACACACACACACACAGAAAGAGAGAGAGAGAGAGGAATATTACTCAGCCATAAAAAAGAATGAGATCTTGAGGTGCCTGGATGACTCTGTTTGTTGGGCATCCGAGTCTTGATTTCAGCTCAGGTCATGATCTCATAGCTCGTGGGCTCAAGCCCCAAATCAGCTCCACACTGACAGTGCAGAGCCTTCTTGACATTCTTTCACACTGCCTGTCCCTGCTTGTGCAAACGTGTGCATGTATGCACTCTTTCTCTTAAAATAAATAAATGAACATTAAACAAATGAGATCTTGCCATTTGCAACAACATGGATGGACCTAGATGGTATAATGCTAAGTGAAATAATTCAGACAGGGAAAGACAAATACCATATGCTTTCACTCATATGCAGAATTCAAGAAACAAAACAAATAAACAAAGAGAAAAGAGAAACAAAAAACAGATTCTTAAACACAGAGAACAAACTGACAGCAGAGGAGGGGGGAGATGGGTGAAATAGGTGAAGGGGATTAAGAGCACTGAGTAATGTACAGAATTGATGAATCACTCTATTGTACACCTGAGACTAATATAACACTGTATGTTAATGATAATTCAATTTAAAAAAGAAAAGAAAAAGGCCATACCGCATAGAAACAACCCTACAAATGATTGAGCTAATTGAGCACAGCATCCAATTGATTCTGAAGAAGCACAGGCAACAAACCCAGTTGCCTTGGTAACAGGTCCCCCTCCCCAGTCTATGATGCTATTATTTAAAAAAAAAAAAAGCCACAGGCAAATCAAGACAACTGAATATAAAGGCAACATTTGGTTTAATTAGCTCTACCTTAGGGAAAAGGTCTTAGAATAAATCTGGGAAGGGATGTTCAGGGGTGAAGGAAGGCATCATGAGGAGATAAACTTGATTATAAATAACAGGAATTTTGTCTAATCCCATGAGTTTGAGAACTTCTTAGGTTCTGCAATGCCTCTTCCATTGACAAGGTTGCAGTGAGTGTAAATAATTGAAAAGTCTGTGAGCCCAGCACCCTTCATCGCATCACTCCACTGCCATCACTGCAAGAAAGAAAACTCTGGAACCAGAGACAGAACTTCTGCCCCCACTGGATGTTTGAAAGTCGGCTTGAGTCACTAGCATGATGCACTGATTAAACTCCCATCCTCTCGCACCCATTTAGAAGAGCCGAACCCGCTAAAGGGACTTAGAGTGTATACAAGAAAAAACCCTTATATAGCTTTTCCTCTCTTAGAAAACACATTTCCCAGATTTCACTAGAGCCAAGAGACTCTCAATAATTCCTGTCTCAGTTCTGATCTTAAATCTTCTCTGGTAAAATGATTCTTGGAGCACCTGGATGGCTCAGTCAGTGAAGCATCTGACTTGATTTCTGCTCAGGTACTGATCTCGTTGTTTGTGAGTTCGAGCCCTGTAATGGGCTCTTCACTTAGCTTGGAGCCTGCTTGAGATCCTCTCACTCTCTCTCTCTCTCTCTCTCTCTCTGCCCCTTACCCGCTCTCTCTCTCGCTCTTGCTCTCTCCCTCTCTCTCAAAATAAATAAATAAAATAAACTTTTAAAAATGATTCTCATATTTAGGACCCAACCCTCGCAATTTTTTAAAAATAAAAACTAAAACCAGAGTAAATAACAGTGTATATGTTGCCCTCAAACATTTTTCTAATCAGATCTCCCCTTATCTTTTCAGCTTATCACCAGAATGACTCTTCCCTTATACCTTAATCCAATGTTGCTGTTATAAAGTAAATGAATGGGCACAAGCCAAGCTCCTGAACATGTCAAGAAACAATGATAGAGTTCAGCAGGAAATAGCTCTTAGAAAAATTTTATAAGCCACATATGTAATATTTTATCCTACAATAGAGTCAGCCTCCCTCCACAATCCCCCATGTTTCCATCCCTCCCCCAGATGCTTCTCTTTTCCACAGACACTCTGTTGCTCATTAATCCAGCAGAAGAGTTGAACTTTTCAGATTTTTTTTTACATTCCTGGTCATTGATTCTTATGAAGTCTTATGAGCTGAAAATCTCCCCTACATCTCCCTTCCTTGAAGTCAAGAAAACTTAAAAGAAAAATGTATGGGAATACTCCATTACAAAAAAAGGAACATAGTGCAAACATATCATTTGAAAGGGCTTGCTGGTGGGTCCACAAATCACCACAAAACCACAGTAAGGTCAAGTTCTAAAACATGTGTTTCACTGACTTCAGTGAAAACTGAAGATTGCCTAATTAAATTACCAAACACTTAATACTTGTAATGAGTTTATGGAAAGAAACCCATTGTTCCATCTTAGCATTCAGCTATAAGAAAATTTTTGCTTAAAACACATTTTTTAACTTTATTTATTTTGAGAGAGAGAGCATAAGCAAGAGAGCGGCAGAGAGAGACAGAGGGAGAGAGAGGATCCTAAGAAACTCCACACTATCAGCATAGAGCCCAACGAGGAATTTGAACCAATGAACCTGAGACAAAATTAAGAGTCAGATGCTTAACCAACTGAGCCACAAAGGTGCCCCAGAAATTTTCTTGTTTAATCCACTTTTACCAATCCCACTAATTTGGGACATGACAAACCTCTTTTAGAAAAATGGTTACCTATGTCTTCAAGAGAAGCATCATGGTATGGCATTGAGGGTATAGGCTTTGAAGACAAACAGATCTGTGTTCAAGTCTTCCGGCCGGTCAATTACTTGCTCTGTGACCTAGTATAAGATGCTTAACCACTCAGACACAGGTGCCTCACTGCCAAGTGAGAACAATAATATCTAATGTGCAGCATTGTAAGAGATAAATAATATTATACTTCTAAAGTGCCTAACACAGCACTGGACAGAGAAGACTCAGATAAATATCAGGAAAGATGGTCATAATAATGACAATGAGGACCCCTGTGATGATGATGATGGTGATGATGATGATAGTGAGGGTGAGTGAGGATAGTGTGTTAACAGAAAAGGACCAAGACACTTAGTATTCAGAATAGGTTCCTCAACTCAGAAAATTAAAAAGGTGTAGACAAGTGCCACACAGCCACCAATTCTGAGCCAGAGTCAGAACAGGACAGAAGACTAGAGAGAGAGATTTGATGTTCCTGCGCATACACCCATGATGATGAGAACTTCACCTCCAACAAATCAGTCTTCTCAGAGCAATGCCCCCAGCATGACGCATTCATGAATCAAAGCATCAGTCATGAGGTCACTCCATAGCCTTATCTACACCACAAGACAGGCTTCACATGCCTGGAATCCCCAGTGCTCACTGGGCTCTGAAACTCACCGATTTCTCAGCTGCCAGAGACATGGAAATCTACCTCAACACAATATTGTAAAAATGGATCTTTATAACCTGATTCATATTTGTGTTAACAACTGGAAATAAGAATAGGGACACTTTTTAAACATGAGATTCAGTGGAAGTTGAAGGGCATGGAAAACTAAGGATGAGCTTTGCTACAGGGAGGGGGAAGGGGTAATAAATGTCACCAAGTGGGAATGCCCTAGCCCTATTCCCAGAAACGGGGAGGCAGCAGCTCAAGGCAGGAAAATGACAATAACTATATTGCTCAGAAACTGACAGCATGCATAAATCTGGTGCATTAAGCCCTGCCCGTGGATTCACTTTCCAATCTCATTTCCGCAGCATCCTCTGTGGGAGCTAGAATCCCCTCTTTCTGCCTAGAGACTACAGGTAAATTCTGCCTCTGCAAAAGGCAATTATTATCAGACTTTGCTTGCTTTGCTTGTTTCTTGTTTAGGCAGTACCAAGTCCCACAATCGTTTCATTTCTCCCTGGTGAATTAGCAGCCACAAGGAAGGAGAAGGGCAGACCATGTTTGGGTCAGGGTCTCTCTGCTTTAGGTGGCTGTTGTGTGTGATTTCTCCTGTTCCTTCGCAGACAAGTCACAGGTGAACCTGGGCTCATGTAATAAACCTCTGAAAACCACTGCTCAAGCAATTTCCAAGTTACTAAGCTGGCTTCCTCGGTCAAACTGGCTTTAAGACTTCATTGGGGGATGATGCTGGTGTAGATGTGTGTCTAGAAAAATGCATTCAAAATTTGTCACACTGAAGGAAGAAATTGGGCTGTGTCCAGGAAAAGCTCAGTTTCATGGTGCAAACACTGGAGAGATCGGAAGGAATTTTAAAGTCATGTGTTTTTGAAATACAACTTGTCAACATTCCTTTCCATGGCAAATTTCACACATTGGAGTGAATTTTCAACTTCTGAATGTAGAAGCAATCAAAGCATTAGCATATAAGATTCTGTATTTGAGAGGTCTCCATGTTCCCAAGTTTTAAGTCTTAGCAATTACAATATATGTATAAAATTTAATTATCAATTATATATCAATAATATATATATATAATGGGGTGCCTGGGTGGCTCACTTGGTTAAGCATCCAACTCTTGATTTCGGCTCAGGTCATCACAGTTCATGATGTCAGATCTCACAGTTCATGAGTTTGAGCCCTATCTTGGGCTCTGCACTGACAGTGTGGAGTCTGCTTGGGATTCTCTGTCTCTTTCTCTCTCTCTCTGCCCCTCCCTTGCTTGTGCGTGCTCTCATTCTCTCTTTCAAAACTAAATAAACTTAAAAAATTATATATTTGTATTTTTCTTTTCAAGGAGACCTTCTCTGTTCAGAGAAACACTCTGAACATTACCATCCTCTGAGCTTCTGTGCTAACGCACAGGACCAAGCAGAGGCTGTTGGGGAAGGCCCTGGGTGGGAGTGTCAGATAGAGAAGAAGCATGGGGGCAGGTCCCTCCTCCCCCACCTTAACACCTGCCCTGCTCAAAGTCCCAGTGCAACTCAGCAACATCCCATAAGGGTATAACACTCAGACACTAGAGAGGACATGAAATAGAATGAGTGAATCCAGAAGGATAAATCTGTAATATATGACAATTGCATTTACTTGGAGATGGTATCCATATCATAATTTGCTCAAGATTAAGACCAAAATTAAACTTAAACCAAGAGCAACATCGCACGGAGAGATTTACCTCCCTGAGAACGGCTCTTAACTGCCCCAAGACATTTCATAAAAAGACACCTTTGTCAACAATCCTACAGCTTAAGAAACATGTGAGTAGGACTCACTTAGTCTCCACTGCTTAAGTCTCTACAGAAGGAAGAGAATGTTCACAGTTCCTTGTTGTATTAGTCAGGTTCAGGGTTCTCCAGAGAAACAGAAACAATAGGATATATATATTTATCCCATAAATATGTTCATATGTATTTATACATACAAATATACATAGGTTTACATATATCTATATATGTATATGTATATGTATATGTATATGTACATATACATATACATAGAGAGAGAGAGAGGTTTAAGAAATTGGCTCATGTGGGGCACCTGGGTGGCTTAGTCGGTTAAGCGTCCGACTTTCGCTTAGGTCATGATCTCGCGGTTCGTGGGTTCGAGACCCGTGTCGGGCTCTGTGCTGACTGCCAGCTCAGAGCCTGGAGCCTGTTTCAGTCTGTGACTCCCTCTCTCTCTGACCCTCCCCTGCTCACACTGTTTCTCTCTCTCTCCTAGAAATAAATAAAAAAAATATTAAAAAAAAAAAGAAAAGAAATTGGCTCATGTGATTATGGTCGCTGATAAGTCTCACGCTCTGTCTCTTGCAAGCTAGAGACCCAGGAAAGCCAGTTGTGTAATTGAAAGGCTTGAAACCTAGATGACCAATGGTATAGACTCTAGTCTAGATCTGAAGACCTGAGAACCAGTAGTGTCAGGAGAAGATTCATGTTCCAGCCCAGCGATCAGGCAGAGAGCCAGTTCAAATTCCTCCACTTCCTTGTTCAATCCAGACCCTTAACAGATTGGATGAGACCCACCTACATGGGGAGGACCACCTAATTTATTCTGTCAACTAATTCAAAGGCTAATCTTTTCTGAAAACACCCTCACAGACACAGCCAGAAATAGTCACCAGTCAAGTGGTCTGGTCAAGCTGACACATGAAAGTAACCATCACTCATGCTTAAAGTAGAAATGGGAAGAAGACCATTGCTTCCCTCTCCTCCTTCACTGAACAGGAGGAAGGCTCATCTGAGTGGAGACTGGAGAGTGGGGGGGAGCACTGAGCACGTCTGGCTCAGGCCCTGCAAGGAGGCTGCCTGTGAGAGCCAATCTTGAGACCCACATTCTCCGCTGGCCCACACTGGGAAGCTCCTGGGCTGCTCTTCCCCACGTGCTGGAGGCCAGCTGTTGAGGAAGTCACAGGAGGGCCACTCAGTTCAAGGAGTGCTGGGATGTCCTCTCCTCAGGACCAATCTGAGGTCTCATCAGTCCAACAACTCTATCAGAAATAGAGAAGTGTTTACCATCTTTCTCTTCTTTCTTCACCTTTTTTCACTGAGGTAAAATATACATAATCTAAAATTTACTTTTTTAACCATTTTAAGCGTGCATTTCAGTAGAATTAAGTACCTCCATGCAGTTTTACCCTCCCAAATGAAATTTTGTACCTATTAAACACTAACTGTTAGGGCACCTCGGTGGCTCAGTCAGTTAAGCGTCAGACTTCAGCTCAAGTCATGATCTCACAGTTTGTGAGTTCGAGCCCCGCTTCAGGCTCTTTGTTGACAGCTCAGAGCCTGGAGTCTGCTTTGGATTCTGTGTCTACCTCTCTCTCTGCCCTTCCCATGCTCCCGCTTGCTCTCTCTCTCTCTCTCTCTCTCTCAAAAATAAACATTAACAAAATATTTTTAATTGAAAAAGGAAAACACTAACTCTTCATTCTCCACCCCCAGCCCCTGACAGCCACTATTCTACTTTCTGTCTCTATGAATTTAACTGCTTTTAAATCTTTGGGGTATATACCCAGAAGTGCAACTGTTAGCCCCACTCTTTTGACTCCTGCATACATCTCTCAAATGGTCCTGATCTCATACCTGCAGAAAAGTATTATTTATGACTCTGCAAAACTCCAACAGACAGGGCTTCCATGTTCATTTCTTTATTTTTATTTTTCTAAGTGTTTATTTATTTTTGATAGAGACAGAGCATGAGTGGGGAAGGGGCAGGGAGAGAGGGAGACACAGAATCTGAAGCAGGGTCCAGGCTCTGAGCTGTCAGCACAGAGCCCGACATTAAGCTCAAACCCACAACCCCTGACACCATGACCTGAGCCAATGGTCCACTGCTTAACTGACAGCCACCCAGGTGCCCCTCCATGTCCGTTTCTGGAAGCTAGGCCCTACCTACAAAATTTCTGGGGACAGTGGAAGCTGAAACCCCACCCATGTTCCTCTACAAAGACATGTGCCAGGTGGGCAAGCATCCACCTGGAGGAAGGGTCTTTTCTTAAGTCTCCTTGTGATACTGTGATTTATAATACGAAATATACATTTGATCTTCATCCTATTACTGGAACAGAACTCCTAGAAGTTAGGAATTTCCCAACTGATAAGAACCATAAAGGTATCTGTTATGTCAATGAGGTGACTTTTGAACATCACCTGAAGATGATAGCTGGTTGCCAGCAGAGTCAACCACGTGATTGGAGGGTTGGAACTTCCATCACCCCCACCAGTCTCCAGGGAAGGGAGGGTTGAATCCACTGTAAATGGCTAATGATTTAATCAACCTTGCCTATGTAATGATGCCTCCCTAAAAACCCAAAAGGATGGGGTTCAGAAAGCTTCGTGGTTGGTTGAATAGGTGGAGATTCAGAGAGAATTGTACACCTGGAGAGGGTATGGAAGCTTCCTGCCCTTCTCCCATACCTTGCCCAATCATCTCTTCCACCTGGCTATTCCTGAGTTATACCCTTTTATAATAAACTGGTACTCTAGTAAGTAAAATATTTCTCTGAGTTCTGTGAGCCATTCTAGCAAAATAATCAAACCCAAGGATGGGGAACCTCTTATCGTTAGCCAGTCTGTCAGAAGCTGGATAATCACATGGATGTGCAATTGACATCTGAAATGAGGGACAGGGGGTGGAGCAGTCTTGTAGGATTGAGCCCTTAACCTGTGAGATCTGATGCTATCTCCAGGTGGATAGCATCAGAATTGAGTTGAATTGTAGGACACCCAACTGGTGTCAGAGAATTGCTTGGTAGTATAAAACAAAACAAAACAACAAAACAAAACAAAACAAAAAATCCACCAATCAGAAATGGTATCAGAATCCCACTCCCAAAGGTGCCCTGGCTGCAGCTCTTTCCTTAGGACTCAGGTCCATCCACATTTTTAATGCATGTCTGGGTCCCCATCGTGTCTGCTCCCAGTGGCCCCTGCCCCTTGCTCCTGAGTCTCTTTGAAATAATTCTGTTTCTTCCTGATACTCTCAGTCCTGGTACCTTCCCAGGCTTTCCATGGTCATTTATGCACAAACAAATGATATACACCATCTCAGACAAGATCTTCCCCTCCAACTGTCACCCAGCCAGCCAGCCAATTTTTCTTTGAGAAAAATGCTAATCTCTTGCAAACCACATGAAAATCTAGTGCTAAAATCAAAACAGTGGAATACAATACCCCACAGTAATTATTATCACTTAATACTCTTTTAAATATCAAAAGCACCATTCTCTTGTACAGCTGAAAGTCCTTTACAGGTGCCAACACATATGCCTGACATCAAAGGCAGCAAGTGTTCTTACTGATCTACATTTTCCAGTAGGGAAGCCAGAAGCTTCTTCCGCAGTTCTGTTCAGCTTAGTGATTTTGCCAGTATTACGAAGCACTCAAAAGAATTACATACAAAACATGAAGATTAAGAACAGGCAAAAATTGTTTTTTTCCTGCAGGGATATCAGCAGTGTATTCATTTTTTTATTGTTGCCATAACAAATTACTATAAACATATTCGCTTAAACAATACAAATTTGTTGTCTTACAGTTCTGGAGGTCAGTTGTCCAACATGGGCCTCACTGGCTCAAATCAAAGTGTGGGCAGGGCTACGTTTCTCTCTAGAGGTTCTGGGGAAGAATCTGTGTTCTTGCCTTTCCAGCTTCTGAAGGCACCTACATGCCTTGCCTGAGGATGTCTTTCACCACCTTTGAAGCCAGCAACGTTGCAGTTCAGGCCATTCTTTCATAACCTAACAAAACCATGTTTCCTGTCCCACCGATTAAGACCCTGTGATGATATTGGGCACACCCAGTCAATTCAGGAAAATTTCCCTATTTTAAGGTCAGTGAACAGTAATCCTAATTCCATCTACAGCCTTCATTTCCCCTTGATGTGTTCACAGGTTCCTGGAATTTGGACACGAACATCTTTGGAGGAACATTATTCTGTCTTTCGTAGGCACATTGCATAAAAGAGTAAAATAGTCCAGATACAAGCCAGAATGGAGATGCTAATTTTTATGTAGAATTTTTAGCTTCTTAAACACTAGCAGCTTAATAACATTTAACCCAAAATAAATGCTGGGTACATCTAACTCCTCTGCAGGCCACATTCACTTGTGGGCTCTAGTTTATAACCTCTGCTTTGTTGTTATAGGACAGTGATTATTAATCTTTTTCACCACCAAAAGCCCTATTTTGATTTCTTCTACTTAGAGCTCAGGTTTAACTAATAAGTAAGTGCTGTTTATAAATGATTCATTGTCCACAGTTTTATTAAATAAAAACACGGGATTAACATCTATCTTCTGTATGAACAGTGTTAAGATTATTAATAATAAAAGCCAGTGTGAATTGAACACTTAATATCCACCATGTGCTATGCTAAGTGCCATCTTTGCATTGACCCACAGCAGTTCTTTGAGATCAGGACATTTATTTCTCCCATTTTATCAGTGAGAAAGTCAAAGCTCAAAGAACTGTGTCCCCAAAACCACATAGACAGTGAGTGGCAAAACCATGATTAAAACCTAAGTCTGATTGTAGGAGCTATATTTTTAACCATTATGTTATTCTGCCAATATATTCCTAGCAAAAGAAAATAAATTGTATGATTTCATGTGCCTATGTCTCATAATGATGGGCAAACATGGATTTGAGTTTCTTTGAGATGTTGAGAATAATGTGGGTTTGTGCTTCCCTTGCCTCCTTTGGCAAGCCCAGAGGACCATGGAGGGGGAGGGTTTGAAATAATTCAAGCAATAGAGAAGTAACACAAGGTTCCCTTCTATCAGATAAAGTTGCCAAGATAATCTGAGAAGTTATGACTTCAAAGCAACAAAAAATGCATAATTAATTGGGCATCATACACAGGAGACTCCAACCATACAAAAAAGCCTTGAAAATGAATCCTTATTTCCTGAAAGGCTTTCCAAACACTTTGGGTTTCAGACATGAACAACTGCTAAAGAAGCCTGACTTTCTGGCAGCTCAGCTACCCCTGCCCCAGCCTGCAGCAGTTCTGGATGTCTCCTAGAGACCACTGCATCTGGAGCAGGTGCACCTCATCAATCTTAGAGTTATGCAATACAAAATATGATTGAAAATGTGGTACAATACTGGGTGTCAAACACAAACACAGTCATTAATCACCCTCAGCCTCCCCAGGCTAATACAGCCTGGTCCAGATGTTACACTTTCTGAATTCAGAACTATGGAACTAAAATATTGGTTACTCAGATGTCTCTGAGAATCATGTTCAAGGCTCAGAGTCCAACTGTAGAGCCAATCCTGAAGACAAGTGGGAGGGAAGGAAACAGTGAGGAAGAAGGAAGGAAGGAAGGGAGGAAGGAAGGAAGGGAGGAAGGAAGGAAGGAAGGAAGGAAGGAAGGAAGGAAGGAAGGAAGGAAGGAAGGAAGGAAGACGAAGCAAGTATCTTACTCCAGAAATACAATAGAGGTCTAATGTGCCTCATATCCAGGTTTCTTTTTTCAAATGTAGAAGGATTGATTACATGTCCTTACTGTCTTTGTAGCTAGGTGGGATCATGCGACAAGTCTGCATTGAAGTGTTGATTTTCTGGGGAGCCCCCCTGTGTTCCCTTCCCCTGCTGAGGTGATCATACAGAAATCAGAGGCCTTTGATAAGATGCAGGTGCCACAAGGTTGACGCTTTATCCTGGAGAGTTATCCAGAAGCTCAGTGGACTTCAGCAAGCAAGAAGCAAACCTTGGTTTCTTAAGCCACTGAGAAACAGGAGTGTTTTATTAAAGCAGCTTCACTTATCTTAATATGACCAATATAGGAAATTAGAGGCAAAGCTTGCCAAAGCCAACTTACAAGAGATTTTTTTTTTATTTTATAAGCAAAGTTGCACAATGGCTAGGACCTCATCAGAGCTCCATAAATACTTATTGAATATTGTGTGAATGGTTCTTCACAACTACTAATTAGTAATACCTTATCTCTTATGCAAAATATGTGTCTCACAGCTCTCCACCTCACATAGTCCATCTTTCTTTGCTCTCACAACTATCTCAGAGTTGCTGTGAGGATTACAGGAGATGATAATGTAAAACACTTTCAACAAATATTAGTATGTAGAGAGTATTCCATAAATGTTAGCTATTGGTGGTGGTGGTGGTGGTGGTGTGTTTTATTATTTCTTCCAAACTCCATCTTCACTTATGATTTTACTTAGATCCATTTCTCTTCCTTTACCCAAAATCCTGTCCCTGCTCTTGTCTACATCGAAATTCTGCCCTACCTTCAACAACCAGCTCAAGTCATCGTTTCCAAAATGTGACTATTGCACACACCTCAATCTCTCCAATCTAAATAACTAATGCACTGAGTCAATACCACTCAATCCAGTTAATTATTTTATTAAAATTTTTATGTGTAAAGTGGGCAGCAGTTCTGTCCTCTGTCAAACTTCTTCTGTCTGTGATCTGGTAAATACACCACTTTTCTTTTAGCAAACAAATTCTGTCCCTTGGATTCCAAACTCTTAAATATCCAGACCTCTGGTCACCGTTGTGGACTTGGATCCATCTTGCACCAATGGTAGTTTCTTTTCTTTCTTTTCTTTCTTTTTTTTTTTTTTTTAGCATTTATTCAGTTTTGAGAGACAGAGAATGAGTGGGGAAGGGGCAGAGAGAGAGGGAGACACAGAATCTGAAACAGGCTCTGAGCCATCAGCACAGAGCCTGGTGTGGGGCTCGAACCCACAAACTGTGAGATCATGACCTGAGGTGAAGTCGGATGCTTAACCGACTGAGCCACCCAGGCGCCGCTCCAATGGTAGTTTCTTAACCTGATTGAATATAGTGATTGGTGGGAGAACTAGATCGCATGACTCATGCGTGGCCAATAAAAACTCTTACCCAGATTTTCTTAAATTGGAGTTAGGAGGCTTTCCTTCTTAGGCTTCACTGTGAAGATTTGAACATGGAAGCTACTAATTGTTGCTTCCTTTCCTCCTAAGAAAGATGAATGCAATACGTACAATGAAGGTGATGTTCAGAAAGAAGTCAAACCCAAAGAAAGTAGGTCCCTGGTTCACCTGTCCCGAGGCTTACCTCTCCCTTTTCATCTACCCAAGAAAATATCTTTTCCTTTTTACCTAAACTACTTCCAGCAGAATTTCTGTCACTCACAATCAAGAACCCTGTCTAACCCAAAAGACAAGCCCCTTGAGGAAAACTCAATTCACAAACTTGTCAAACTTGTCTGAACACCCACTATGTGTAGTTATATTTTCCATTATCTCTAGTATAATTTCAAACACAGAATAAATGAGGAAAAAGGTGCAATGGATACAAATAATTACTCATAATATTTATCACTTAGAGGGGCTACTGAGACACTCATATTTTCCTTTGGAAACTAGATCTTGAAACCAAAACCTGCTAAGCAAGAGTGAAAAGCCTAAACATAGACATGTGGCCTACAATGTTCCCACAAATCTAGTCTGCCAGTTTAAGTAACCCCCACCTCCCAATCACACCCCACATATACAGATTTAAACATCTTTTGCAACAGAATGTTCATCTCATATGTTCACCATGAGGATAGATTTTTTTCACCAAGCACACTTGGGAATATAGGATAAAAGGGGGATGATATTCTAAATATTTAACAACTAGACCTACTTGGGCGTGGAGCAATCAGAACAGAGGCTGGCTATCAATAGCTCCACATTATAACATAAGCCTTGGGGCAGAGTGGGTAAAAAACAAACAAACAAAAAAACTAGGATTCTGGATTCTGGAGATAAATCAGGATTGGGGATTGAGAGAATCCCAATAGGTTAACAATGACAGACCAGCAAAGAGACTACTAGCTCTGCTTTAATGCATTACTCATTCATCTGTCAATTGTGAGCAGGGATAGATTATCAGAAGCCTCCCCACTGCCATATTTTCATGGGTTTCTGATTGCTACTGCTGCAAGTTAACCCATTGCATCACTGGATGTGCTAATTCCTTCCATCAGCGTATACCCAAAGCCCTCTACCTTAGGTACCTTTCTGTCTCCTTCAGGTCACCATTCACAAGTATTACAAACACAATAAAAGACCATGCATGTTATAATCTCTGTATTTCAAAGAATCAGAGTCCAACAATCCAAAAAAAGTGCTCTAAGCCAGTAAATCTTTAACTCAGACTCTTGAGGAAATGACAAAGAACAGTGCACAGCAAAATATTTGAATTGTCCTCTGAGTAGAGTTTTCTTACAGCCTGTTTCTCTCCTCATGCCATCTCTCTCCCTCACTCAGCAGCAGACTCCAGAAAAATTCCCCCTCTGACAGTGACTCCTAAAAACTCTCTTCTCCAGTGCTAAACATCCCCAACTCTCCCCGCTAAGACTTAGCCCAAGGAGCTATTCTTTTCTTTGCCCAGAGTTTGTCAACCATCACAGAGACTCAGAAACCTTTCCCTCTCTACCACCTCTCCCTTCACATTGCTCTTCTGTTCCCACCACACCACACCATCAATCTCCAAGCAAGTGGCAGTTATGGCTGAAATGCTGCTTCTTCCCACCAGGAAGACTCAGGGATTCCTACCACTCTCACTCACAGTCCACAGAAGGGAGTTCATGAAGTCCCTGCCTTTTACGATATAAATTCTAGTAGAGACTCTCTGATGAATGGAATGTTCCACTGTTCATGTAGGTCTCCAGTTTAGTTTGCATTGTTTTTCTAGTGTTTTCCATCCCCAGTCCTTGGAGGCGCCTTGCTTTTGACTCCTGAGACACTCTTAGAGACCCCCTGCCCGGAGGCCTCCTCCTCACCCTGACTAGGAACAACCATGTGGCCTTTAGCTAAGATGTAGTCCCTGCTGCATTGGGAGGATATCCTCAAGGTACCAGATTAATTTGCTGCTTCTTTTTCATTCTCATCTGAGCTCTGGAAGAACAGAAGACCTCAGAACAGCATGCCATGTCGTGCCTGGTTTAAAGAGCTCTGACCTAAGAATTGGAAACAATGAGTTCTGGCCTCATACCCACCAATCACAAGATGGGTAACTCTGAATCTATTAGTTCTCTCCTCAGGGCCTCAGTTTGAGAATGTTAAACTAGATAGAGGGTTTCTCAGCAGAAGGAGGAGAGAAATTTAAGCATATGGCTTTTTTTTTTCATTTTTATTTACTGGGATTGATAATATGATTGATTGACATGGATAAAAAAAAATGCAGCACTAAAAAAGTTTAAAAACCACTGACCTAGATAATATCTCCAAGGTCCTTCCAACACTAATAGTCCAATAGTCTATGATTTTCTCCACTGACCTCCCTTTACAGAGGAAGTGTTCAATGAGCAATATTTTATTTCTCAAATCAATCAGAGAATGGCAATCAGTTACAATTGAACTTCCTTAAGCACTCTAATTGGATGATGTCTTAGGGAAAAAATCATTACCCTAGATCATGGGTTAAATAATGGATAACATTTCCTATCCAGCAGTGCTCCTCCCTGCTCAACAGCTCAAGGGGTGGGTATTATTGGGTGGCCTTGATCCTCTTACCAACAGAACCACCGGCACCACCCAGAGGACCAATGGCTTCCAATATGGCTACAAAACAATAATTGAAGAATAAAATCATTCCTGTACGTCATGAACAGGCAGTGGCTAAAGGAGGAAGCTGTGGGATGGAAGGGGACATGGTTCTTACCAACTGATACTAAAGAAGATTTTTGATACCTCCTCCCTCCATCCCTTCTCCTACCACTGACATTCCCATTCTCTGCTCCTTCTGCTTTTTTCAACTGAGCCACATTGTCTCCCACCACCAGGTCAGGTATCAGGAAGTGCTTACATTTCTCTTGTAATAAAATCATGAAAGCAAAAATACATAAGATTCTGAAGGTCCAAAAATAAAACAACCTTTAAAATAACTTTGCTCATCTTTTAAATTACATTTATAAAGAGTTTGATGTAATATGGAATACTTTACACTATATTCAAAAGTTGAGTAAAAAAATGGATCAAAAAGCTAAATGAAAAAGCTAAAACTATAAAACTCTTAGAAGAAAACATTGGGCAAAGTTTTCATGGCAATGGATTTGGCAATGATTTATTAGATATGACACCAAGAGCATAGAAAACAAATATAAAAATAGACAAATAGGACTTCAAGAAAATTGAAAAACTTTATTCATTTTAGGAAACTATCAACAGGATGAGCAATCCATGGAATGGAAGAAAAGATTTACCAATTATAAATCTGATATGGAATTAATATCCAGAATATATAAAGAGCTCCTACAACTCAACAACAACAACAACAAAACTTTTTAATGGGAAAAGAAATTAACATTTCTCCAAATCTGATATACAAATGACCAATAAACACATGAAAAGATGTTTAGCACCACTAACCATTAGGGAAACTCAAATAAAAGAGAATTGAAATACCAACTTTATTCACAATAACCAAAAGATGAAGCAATCTAAATATCTACTAATAGATGAATGGATAAACAAAATGTGAGATTAGATGATGACAGATAGATAGATAGATAGATAGATAGATAGATGATAGATAGATAGATAGATAGATGTAAGTATGAATATATGAGAGACAGTATGTGCACACATATATTCCCTTGTTGTATCCACTCAGAGTGTGTGGAAACAGCAATATTCCGATACCAATGAAAACACTCAGTGTTCATCTCTAGGTTTCTAAATATCATCTTCCAGTAAAAGGAATCAGAGCTCCTTAAAGAAGTGGCTGACTCCAGGACTGGAGGGAGAAAGTACAAGATGTATCTGGAACACCTTGTGGTCCCAAAAAGTAAGGAAATGATCCAATAATCATGGGAAGATGTCAAAGGACCAGGAGTCAGCTTAAAGGGAGGCCATTGGCCAAATCAGGGAAAATGTGAGTATCAAAAAAAATATAGTTATATAATAGATTATACTCATTAAATAAGAAACCATGAGTCCATCTGATATAAATAAATAGAAGTAGAGAGTGTAGTTTGGTGAGGAATGAAATATTTATATAGTTCAAAGTAACTGCCCTTCAAATGCTTGTTAATTATAAAAAGAAAAGGAGTGATGTAATTGCAGGGAAAGTTTGCAGATACTGTATTAATCAAGTGGTCAAAGTGAGTGTCACTAGCTCTGGGACAAATTGAAATTGTGTGCCACTTCCTAGGATGCAAAGCAACATAACTTTTGTGATATTTCTGCCAAATAACTAAAACTTGAATCTAACCATATGAAAATATCAGTAAATCTCAAACTGAGGAACATCATGTGAAATAAGTGGTCTTCAGTCTTCAAAACTTTAAAGGTAATAAAGTCAAGAAAAGACTAAAGAGCTATTCCAGACTGACAATTTAATGTCAAGGCATGATTTTGAACAATCTAGACCCATTTATATTGGCAGAACCTGAGCGGTGTGTGAGGATTAATATACATTAATATTAATTTCTTGCCTCTAGCTATTGTCCTGTAGCTCTCTGAGAAAATGTCCTTATTTGTAGGAAATAAACACTAAAGTATTTGGAGGTGATGGAGCCTCAGCGGCAATTTTCTCTCAAATGGTTTGGGAGAAGAGTTTTATTTTACTGTTCTTGTAACATTTCTTTTTTTTTTTTTTTATGTTTTATTTATTTTTGAGAGAGAGAGAGAGAGACAGCATGAGCAGGAGAGGGACAGAAAGAGAGGGAGACACAGAATCCGAAGACAGGATCCAGGCTCTGAGCTAGTTATCAGCACAGAGCCCGACACAGGGCTGGAACACACAAACCATGAGATCATGACCTGAGCCAAAGCCGGACACTTAATCAACTGAGCCACCCAGGCACCCCTGTTCTTGTAATATTTCTTAAATTTGAGACTTTTCAACATTAAAAATTGTTTTTAAAAATAATATTGGAGGGGTACCTGGGTGGTTAAGTGTCTGACTTGAGCTCAGGTCATGATCTCCTAGGTTCTGAGTTTGAGCCTCACTTTGGGCTCCAGGCTGTCAGCAGAACAGAGCTTGCTTCAGATTCTCTGTCTCCCTCTTCCTACACCTCCCCTGCTCTCTCTCTCAAAAATAAACACTAAAAAAATAAAGAAAATAAAAAATAAAAATAATATTGAATAACTCATGATACATTCAGTGTAAAAAGCAGGACATAAAACTGTGCATACTTGAAGAGTTAAGCTATTTTAAAAAATATATATGCATAGAAAGAAGTCTTGAAATGAAAAAATTACATCCAAATTATAGTAGTTGACTAATTTATTTAGTTTGATGGTTTTCTTTATACTTTATTTTTCAAATTTTCTATAAGAAGCATGCATTTTTAAAAGTAATGTTTTTCTTTTGTAGAATTTAATATTTTTCTTTCTCTTTGACATTCTGGTTTTCCTCTAGTAGGCTATGAATTCATTTGTTTTTATTTTACATTTAAAAATGTTGTGGATTCCATTAACAATGCCTTATAGCTTTCTTCAAAACTGAAAAGTTCTCCAGCATTTTACCTCACAGTCATTCCTTTACTCCATTATATCCTGTCTTACTTTCTGATACTTTCATCAGATACATTTTTAATCCTTTAATGTCTTCCTTTTCTTATAGTCTCTCTTACATCCCTGCTCTATGTTGGCACATTAACTTAGCTCTGTCATCTATTTCATTGATTCTTTCTTTAACTATTTCTACTCTACCATTTAATGATTTTTTTTTTTCATTTCAATGACTACATTTTTTGTTCCAGGAATTTCTGTTTGGTCCTTCCTCAAATCCACCTGATCTTTTGCTGTAATATCCTGTTTTTACCTTTTGGTTTCTATCCCTTCCTTATCTCTTTGAATGTTATAAATTTACTTATTTGAAAGTCTTTCTTAGATTTTTTTTTATTATTTACTACTAGTAGGGTATAAATTTTACATTTCTTCCATCCTCTGACTGATGCTACAGTTCACTTGTAATTTTTCCTTATGAAGCCCTTTTTATTTTACTGTGAAGCCATTTTCAGCAGGAACTGGCTTTCATCAGAGGAACCCTGTCCTTCCCAGTCTCAGGCTTCTTCCCCAAACAGGATTTACCCCCACCATATACCTAGCCTTGGACATCACCCAATGCCTGGGTCCCTGCCCCACGCTCCTAGAGGGCCCCATCCATCATAGCTCTGACATTAAACACTGAATAGACCACATCTAGGGTTACCATGATCTGTGACTGATAGAGCTGAAGCCCTCAGCTGCCTCTCCCTGGACACTGCAATAGAACACAGTCTTAAAGTCAGTGCTGGGCTCCATTCTTCTCCCTGCCATGAGAGAACACTTTTACTTTCTCCTTTACCTGGGTGAAGTTTTGCCAACATGCCTGGTTAGATGCACTTTACTGCCTAAAAATGTGCTTTGTGAGGCAGAAGAGCTACAGCTAGGAGTAGCCTGCTCCCACTCTGTCCAAGCCTCTGCAGCAAGCACCTCCACCCACTCCTACATCAGGCATGATGCTCATGGCTGCAGATGTCCTGCCACAGTCACCTATGGGAGGAAGGCTCTCCATCTTGTGCCAGGCCACCTGCATTTTCCTCTCTTGGACCCAGCTCACTTTAAGTCACAGACTTGTTCTTGCAGGCTCAACAATTTATATACTTCATCTCATACAATGTTCACAGTTCTAGGAGGTAGATATTGTTAAACTCATTTTACAGATAGGAAGCTAAGACTCAGAGAGGTAAAGTCACTCAAATCACACAGACCAAGGGTGTCAAAGTCAAGATTCCAACCTAGGCCAATGTCTTTGACCCCACTGTTCTCTGGGCCCACATGGCCTTCGCTTTCAGAACATGAGCCAGGTATATCTCCCCCTCTAGCAATTGGAAAGTGCATCTCCAGCTTTCTTATAAGCTGCTCTGCTGAACCCTTCAGTAATTGTCTTCTCAAATTTCTGAGTATCTGCCATCAGGGGTATGCAATCTTTATTAAATTAGCAAATGGCCAACTGAATAAAAGCTACATTAAAGTGGTTCATAATGGACCTTCTGCTTTCCCTAATGAAGTTCATGTGTCCCTTCCTGAAGAAAGCTTGTGTCAGGGTAAGAGATGGTCAGATTCACTTGCATTTTTCCCAGGAAGGACAACTTAATACAATAAAATCTCAGACCTGTCAGAGAGCTTGTCTAAGAGCTACTTCCTGGAAGGATTTTTTAAAGTTCTATTTACATTAAAACAACATCCACCCCATCTCTCAAGGCCACTTCCTATTGTAGCTGACCAGGGAGTAAGAGATACATTCCAACAGGAAGAAATCAGAATGAATTTGACTGATGGTAAATCTTCCACCTTTACACTTCCCTCAGGGGAGAAAAAAAAATGCAGCTGCTTTTTCAATTCCACTATTGCCAAGCTGAATATGTGCACTGTCATCTTAGCCTCATGCATATTAACTACGAATCCAGGAAGAGACATATCAGATCTTGGATTCCCACCACTCTCCTGGCATAAACTTAATCCCTTTTATATTTAGTATTATTATTTGGAGGCTAGAAACATCTCATACATTAGCAAACTAAAATCTGCATGTTCATAAACACTTCTCACTCCTCTTCATTCAAATTCCTAACTTCACTGCAGTTCTTACTCCTTAGACTTGAATAAAATAATATTATTTTATCAACCCCACTTCCACCTTTGGCCCTTTAACAAGGTCAGGACTGGTCTGTGTGTGGCCAGAAGTTACCCATCAATGGTCCCGCTCACTGGAGCCAGGCTGAATCACTCCTAAGACTTCAACATGTCCTAGCTCTGTATTGCCTTCAATCTGCCACTGTGACACCTGCCTGAAGTAAGACCTTCCACCTCCTCAAAATTCTAATTCACTAATTCCTGCTCATCCTGCAAATTTCAACTCAAGACTCACCTACTCCAAGGAGCCTTTCCTAGCCTTCCTCCAGCTCCTGACTGGGTAAAGTGTGACCCTTATCATTTGTGCTTCCCTCCCAGGTAGCACCATGAGGACACGGTGGGTGCACAGTGTCTAGAATGGCTGCTCTGGGTTCCATAAATTTCTTTCTACCATGTTCTCTTGTTGTAAAAGTGGCCTTGGGTAACTGAAACCATGGCTCTTCGGGAGAGTAATTAAGTGGAGTTAACAAGTCACAGGAAGGAAGCGAACTCTTCACGCGGATCTAAAATGACATTTATCAAGCCTTTGCTGCATGCCAGCACTTGTACTAATGCTTAATATAGTATCTTATTAAATCTTCAAACAACACTAGGAAGTAGGTGTAGTTATGGCCTTCAAACATGGGGAAACCAAGGGTCACCAAGGTTAGGAACCAAGCTCCCCAGTTGTCAATGGCAGAGGTGGTAAAAGGTCACACTCACACTCACTCCTTGAGTTTGACATTTCTACATTTGCATTAGTCTGAAAAGTTCCGACTTTGCAGTCCTCACAAAGACACTTGCACAGACTTCCCTACACATGCAGCATGTGTTTGTTATATTATTTAAGATACTCAATTCTGCTAGAGAAAATCAGAAACACAAACAAGAAGAATAAATGAAACTAAGTATAGAAGCAAATAGCTTGTGAGAGACACAGGCAGAATTCATTAGATGTGTTAAGTATATATAAATAAGTTGGTTACGTGTGCAAACACGTTAGCATAGATAAAGTAAGTAGAGCGTGTGTGTGCTGAACATAGAAAGAGATGAAAGGCCAAGAGACATCAAATATTCTTGACTCTCTAAATATACACGAGGCCCCTTTGGTTCCAAACAGTCATAATCCATTCTTTATACATGAGGCACTCAACATTTATGAGGTCTTAAATCAGCCACCCATTGGCAACTCCCATTCTGGCCCCTGAGAGTCCTCTGCAAAATGAAGTCCATAGCTGCTCATCAGGGTAATTGGTGACTACAATTATGGACCAGGCATAATTGCCATGGCATCTCCAATAGAGCAAATACACTGCGTTGGCTCCAGGCACATTTCATTCATCAAGCCCCTTCTTCAGCTTCAACTCTGCTCTTCATAAGCTCTCCAATCAGCAAGGACATCTGATGTAGCAGAGAGATGGGACATAGGAGCTCTGTATAAGCTGGGATCCAAGCATTGTGCAGTCCACCTTCCCTGAATGTACCCTTTCCTAAGTGTGTCAACTACCCATCCCGTTCCTCTTGCTTAGCCCTACGTGCTTTCAATTTCTACACTAAACCACATTATTTAAGCATCTTAACTTGGACCCGGAGCCTTTCTGTTACAAGAGCTTTGTGATAGCCTCCCTTAGAGTTAGCATTGTATCAAGATAATTTCCCATGGGACTCCTTTGGGCAATTCTTTTCTCCTCAAAGCATGCCCTTGACACCGCGGTATAAGAAAGCAAGCAGTGGATTTGGAGTCAGGCTCCAGGATTTCAACATTGCCTCAGCCACGATCCACCACTTTAAGCTTTCATTCCTGCCAGATCTGTCAAGCGAGAATGGCAATCCTTCTCACACAGGGTTGTTGTTAAGACTCAGTGATGGCATTTTTGTAAATATGTGTAAAATATTGTAAGAATGCTTTGCTAAATTATGTAACCTGTATGACTTTTTCTGTGACATTCAGATAAAATGTGCTTCTTATTTTATATCTCAGCATTGATGGGAATCCTAACCCCAGCCTCTGAGTGGCAAGCTTACCCTCACTTTAAACATATGAGGGTCCCAGGGCTTTAGCAGAAAAGCTGGGGAGGTCCCCTAGGTCTTCCCCCTGGAGGAGGGCCCTGAGATGCTTGCTACTCAAGCCAGCAAGTGTGATGGTGAGATCCCAAGTCTCCAATCTTGGACCTTGTCAAGCCTGGGTCAAGGCTATGTTTGGGGTGTCCAGTACTCAGATGTTCATGCAGTCCATTAGAGGTCCTGCCACTTGTGTGCTGTTTGGGGGACAAATCATAAAATCCCACCTCTCTGTCCCCCAGATCGAACTCTCCCTGAAGCAGAGTTCTCATTTCCCCTTCAACACCTTGAACACCACCCTCCCCTTGGCAGCCACAGCTCTGCCATCTGGTGTTGAAGTCAAGGCGCTGCTAACTCTCCTCTTGGACGGTGCACCAAACAGTGGTTTAGGAGAGTCATGGGGCAGCGTAAGGACCGACAGCAGATTTGGTTATCCTGTCTCTGCCACCGGATGGCCGTACGCAAGGTATTATTTAGCCCCTCTGGGCCTTGATATCAGTAAAATGGGTATAGTAACAGAACCCCTCTCATAGCACTGTTACGAGAATTGGACACATTGAAAAATGCCTGGAATCAGGAAAAGGAGGATGAACAGGCAGAGCACAGAAGATTTTTAGAGCAGTAAAAAACCTGATACCATAACGATGGACACAAATCATTATGCATTTGCCTAAACCCACTGAATGTGCAACACAAGAATGAACCCCACTGTGTCATGGACTTGGGGTGATTATGATGCATCAGTGCAGGTTCATCAGTTGTAACAAAAATACCATTCTCGTGGGGACTATTGATTACGGGGGAGCAAGGCAGAGAGTATATGGGAAATCTCTGTACCTTTACTTCAACTGTGCTGTGAACCTAGAACTGCTCATAAAAAATAGTCTTGGGGTGCTTCGGTGGCTCAGTTGGTTAAGTGACCAACTCTTGATCTCTGCTCAGGTCATGATCTCACAGTTCCTGGATTGAGCCCCGCATTGGACTCTGCGCTGACAGTGCGGAGCCTTCTTGGGATTCTCTGTCTCCCTCTCTCTCTCTCTCTCTCTGCCTTTCCCCCACTCTCTCTCTTTCTCTCTCTCACAATAAATAAACTTAAAAAAATAAAGTCTTCATTAAAAAAATTTTTTTTAATTTTTCTTTTTTTTAATTTCTAGGAGAGAGAGAGAGAGAGACAGCGTGAGTAGGGGAGGGTCAGAGAGAGAGGGAGTCACAGACTGAAACGGGCTCCAGGCTCTGAGCTGGCAGTCAGCACAGAGCCCGACGCGGGGCTCGAACCCACGAACCGCGAGATCATGACCTAAGCAAAAGTCGGACGCTTACCCGACTAAACCACCCAGGCGCCCCTAAAAATTTTTTATTAAAAAATCTTGAAACAATGGCGAGCATGAAGTATGCATTCAGAGCTAACCATTTTATTATTATTATTATCATTATTATTATTAACTTTTCATACCAGAAAGAAACAGGACAGGTTATAAAACACAATTGTTTTTGGTTTTTTTAAGGTGTAATTTACATACAATAAGATGCACAAACAGTAACTGTGCTAGGAGACCATCAGACTCTGCGCAGACAAGTCCATCTCCCCAGAATGTTCCCTCATGTCCTTTTTCCGACCAACACTCCCCCTGCCCAGATAACACTATTCTGATTTTATCAGCATCGATTAGTTTTGCCTCTTCTTGAATCGGTGCATCATTTCTAAACCAGGTAAATCTGTCCTATAATACAGGACTTCAGAGGCCAGATTTCCTGTGATCACATGTGGCCCCACCGGACATGCTCAGGGAAGTAGCGTGGGAGAGCGGGGTAGGGGGTAACTCAGCATGCCTCCCCTCCAGACCCCCGGTCCCGGCTCAGCGCGGCAAGAACAGGGGCAGATGCCGCAGCGGAGCTGAGCTGCTGTGGCCGGGAAGAGATGGTAGCTCGAACCCCGGGCGCGATCAATAATTGATGCAGAGACTACGACTCCAAGGGCAGCGGAGCCGTGGCGTGTGGCCGGGTCCCGGCGCCCTGCATCTGCCCTTGCAGCCTCCGGCAGTGACCCAAGCAGGGTTGTTCGTAATTTTAACACATTGCACGTGCAATTTGTTCCATCTCCCAAATAAATTAATTATGGAGACTTTAAAGGGATTTCAGAGGGAATCTCATTACTAGCTGCACATTTTGCCCTCCAAATCAATAGTCTTTTCATTTTTACATAGCAAGTGGGAGAGCAGAGGAGTTTTTCAGAAAGAACTTCTTCCATTTTTCATTTCATCATCTCCAGCCTTGGCATCTAATGAGTGCTCTGAAACATGCTCAAACTCCCCATCCCCACTCTGTGACCCTGGGCAAATTAATCAACCTCTCTTGGTCTCACCTTTAAAATACCTTTGCTTTTCCCATCACCTTGAAAGTCTTCAGTCTTGTTTTCCATGAGAAACTCTTATTCACCCTACAAAACCCTCCCGTGCTCGTAATGGGCAAGACTTTGGCATGGTGATAAAAAAGACCAGGCTTTAGAGTCAGAGAGTCCTAGATTCAAATGCTGTTTGAGTACTTACTAGCTAGAGTGACAGTGGGCAAGAGACTTAAGCCACAGCTTCCTCATTGGTAAAATGGCATCAATGTTCATAATTCATAAGTGGTTATATGGAACAGTGAAATGTAAAGCCATCTAGGATTGGGCTGGGCCATAATATGTGCATAATACCTGTTGGCTATTATTATCATGCACTTATTTATTCCATACTTATCTATGGAAAGTCCGCTATGTGGCAGTCACTGTGCTTAGACAGAAGCCTTCCATGAGCCACTGTCCTTATCTTAACAAGGTCTCTTGAGTCTGCATTACCTCCCTGCTTTCTGTTCCTTCCATTACATGTATGTCTCACTGTATATTTTATTTGCTGGGTCAGTGGACTATCTCCCTCTGTAAATGCAGTGGTCTTAGAGGGCAGGGACCAGTCTCATTTGGCTTTGTGTCCACAGAACTAAGCCTAGTGTGTGGAACACAGGAGGTACTCAAATATTGGTTGAACTGTTGGCATTTAAAGCCCCATAATACAGGCATGTACAAGGTGCTATAGGAGCACAAAGGAGAAGGGGACTTCTGAGCCAAATCTTGGAGAGTGAATTGGAGCTATTCAAGATAAAGAAGGGGGACTGTATGGCTAGAGAGTTTCCTGGAGATGTTGCCATGGCCCCTGAGTGGGGCCAGCACGAGGCTCCTGGCTCTTGGTGCCTGGGAGAGCAAGGCTGTGGAACAGACCTCCGGAGCACTGGTTCTAGAGTCGTGGGACCAGGATGGCCCCTGGCAGTAACATTCCATGAGCCTCTGCATTGAGCCAAGGGCTGGAGGTGGAGGTGGGCACCAGGTCTTAGAAGGCCATGGTGCAGGCTAAGGAGCAATGAGGTGATCTTGTAGGGTAAGTCCTCCTAGAGGTTTCTAAGAAGAAAAGAGACGTGCTCAGACTTATATGCTGAAGTGCATCCCTAGGGAAGCCAGGAAAATAGCTGTTGAGGCTGGAGGAAGAAGTATGAAAATGGTCCATGTCTCATTCGGCTCACTGTCATATCCGCCAAGGTCTGGGAGATGCCAAATAAATATTTACTGATTGAACAAGGAAGGCATATCTGAGAATCTGGAGATGACTTCAGGACTGGCCATGTGAGTGAGACACAATAAGAACTTGGACCACTGCTTTCCTGTGATAGAGACATCATATCTGAGCTGTGACATGGCAGCCACTAGCCACATGTGGCTGCTTGAGCCCTTGGGATATAACTAGTGCCATTGAGAAACTGAATTTAATTTTAATTGATTTAAGTAGTCACATAATCCTATCATAGCGCAGACCTATAGTAAGGTTGAGGGAGCATAAATGGAAAGTAAGTATCCCCCCTGGGGATCTCTCGTTTTGAAATATCTAAATTCCCAAGCTATGTAGAAGTAAAATTAATTTTTATATACTTTTATTCATCAGGATGTCAATATGGATTTCTGATCAGCATGATGTAATTCCAAATAAAAATTGGATATTCTAGGCAGTGAATGATAATAATAGTGACCACTTATTGAGTGACTGCCTAGATTGGCAATAAAGGGTGGGGTTTGAGAACACGGATCTGGAGAGAGATAGCTGGGGTTTGAAAGCTTGCCCTGATAATACAAATTCTCCATTTCCTTCTCTGTAAAATAATAGTACTTATTTCATGAGATTATTACAAAGATTAAATTGGTTGATAGTTATAAAAAGCCTATCAAAAAAAAAAAGCCTAGCACATAAATACTTATACACATTAGCTATTTATATGTGTTTCACATACATTATCTCATTAATCCCTCAATAACTCTGTAAGGTAGGTGTTCTCATTCCCACTTTGCAGATGAGGAAACATGCTCAATTAGCATAATTATAAATAAAATACAGTTTTGTACTGATAGTGAACACAAGAGCCAGGAATCAAACCCAGGTTTATCAAAATTCAAAGCCCTGAACTAAAAACAAACTGATAACACAGGTGCAATAACAATTTTCTCGAGCATCAAGCCGTACAGAACAGTGATCCATGAGAAAGGGGAAACAAATACCCTTTGGGGAGAGTTTCCAGGCTGTAGAGCAGGAAAGGGGGAAATGGGAGAAGCCTGGCAGTATCTCTGAGTTCATCCGATGAATTTGGGAGTCCAAGTGAGCCAGAGTTTTCAGGACAGAGTACCAGAGCAGAGAGAGCTTTGTACACACAAAGGGAGAGACAGAGAGGAGATAAAAGCATAAAGACAGAGAGAGAAAGAGAGCTGTGAAGATCTGCACAAACTCCCCATGAAATCTTCAGCTAAATCCTGATGCTTGGGGGAAACTACCTGAGGCTGGACTGTGTGCAGGGGGAAGGCTCTAAAAGATCAGAGGCATCAACGTTAGAGCCTAAAAAAAGGCCAACGATAGCTCATTTCCACCACCTTGCAATTGATGGGGCATCAGCTAGAGTAGTCAGAAGGGTGCTGCCTCAGTACGGAAAAGCCAAAAGTAATCTTTGTAAGATTCAAACTGCATCCCAGAGCAAAGATCAAGAATGGTTATAAGAATACAGAAATATTCAGTACCTTAAAAAGGTAAAATTCCCAATATCTGGCATTGAATCCAAAATTATCAGGCATGAATGGATAGTAGACCTAAATGCAAAATGCAAACTATAAAATTCCTAGAAGGTAACATAGGAGAAAACCCACATGACCTTGAGTATGATTATGTCTTTTTAGATATAACACAAATGTCACAATCCCTGAAAAATAATTACTAAACTGGACTTCATTAAAGTGGTCTGTGAAAGACAATATCAAGAGAAGTAGAAGATAAGCTGTAGACTGGGAGAAAATACTTACAAAAGATACATCTGATAAAAGACTATTATCCCAAATATGTAAACAACTCATAAAATTCAGCAACTCAATTAAACAACTCAATTAAAAAATGGGCCAAAGACTTTGACACTTCACCAAAAAAGCGATATAGATAGCAAGTAAGCATATGAAAGGATACTCTACGTCATATATCAAAAGGGAGATGCAAGTTAAAACCATGAGCTATCACTACACACCTATTAGAATGGTCAAAATCCAGAACACTAACAATGCAAAATACTAGTGGGGATGTAGAGCATCAGGAATTCTCATACAGTGCTGGTGGGAATGCAAACTGGTGCAACCACTTTGGAAGACAGTTTGGTAGGTCCTCACAAAACTAAACATGCTCTTGCCTTATGATCCAGCCTTCACACTCGATGATTTTCACCCAAATGTGTTGAAAACATGTCTACACAAAAACCTGCACACAAATCTTTATAGCAGCTTTATTCGTATTTGCCAAAACTTGGAAGTAACCAAGGTATCCTTCAGAAGGTGAATGGATAGATAAACTGTGGTACATCCAGACAATGGAATATTATTCAGAACTTAAAAGGAATAAGCCATTAAGCCATGAAAGCACATAGAAGATCTTAAATGCATATTATTAAGCAAAAGAAGCCAATTTGAGCAGGCTATATATTGTATGGTTCCAACTATATGACATTCTGGGAAAGGCAAAACTATGGAAACAATAAAAGATCAGTCTCACTGGGGGCTGGAGGGAGATAAAAAGGCAGAGCAGAGGATTTTTAGGGCGGTGAAAATACTATATGATATTACAATGATGCATATATGTCATTATACATTTGTCCAAACCCATAGAATATAAAACATAAGGAGTGAACCCAAAGATAAACTATGGACTTTGGGTGATTATGATATGTTAATGTAAGTTCATCCTTGGTTTAAAAAAAAAGAGAGAGAGAGGGTGAGCCCCTGGGTGGTTCTGTTGGTTAAGCATCCAACTCTTGATTTCAGCCCAGGTCATGATCTCATGGTTTATGAGAGCAAGCCCCATGTCAGACTCTAGCTGACAACACAGAGCCTGCTTGGGATTCTCTATCTCCCTCTCTCTCTCTGCCCCTCTGCCACTCTTGCGCTCTCACTCCTACCCTCTCAAAATAAATAAAAAACCTTTTTTAAAAAGTACTATTCTGGTGAGTGATGCTGATAATAGGGATGGGATGCATGTGTGGGGGCAAGAAGTGAATGAGAAGTCTCTGTACTTTCCTCTCAATTCTGCTGTAAATCTAAAACCGTTCTAAAAGTAAAGTCCTTAAGAAAAAAAAAATTACCAGAGATGCAAAGAAGAAGGAATATGTAACCCATTATAAGGAGGAAAATCAATCAATAGGGACAGATTCAGAAATGACACTGATGATAGAATTAATAAATAAGGACATTAAAAATCTTAAAAATAGCTAGAGGAAAAAAGTCATATTATATACTAAAGAAAAAAGATGATAATCAGAGCACACTTCTCATTGGAAACAGTGTAATCGAGAAGACACTGGAGCAATATCACAAAAGCATTAAGAGAAAAACATATCGAACTAGAATGCTATACCCAGCAAAAATATATTTCAAAATTGAAGGTGAAATAAAGTCCTCCAACCTTGGCCTCATTGCCTTCCAATTAGTAAATGTCCATTTCGGTTTTCTGAATGACTTTTATGCTATTGTTACTACATTCTCAGACCCCAGGTTAAGAACCCACTGGTCTCTTAAAGACATACACACTTCAGACTCAGTAAGATAAGAGTCAAGTTTATCACATGGATCCCAGTGAGAGACTCCCCACATGATCTGAAGGCCTAGGACTTTGGCTTGAACTCCACACAGACCCTCCCCTGGACAGCAGAATGTGTGGGGAGATAGTAAACTGTTAGAAAATTCTTGACTGTGAAAATATGTTAATATGCTCTATGTATAGGATATGCATATTAGAGGATGTGTTTTCAATACAAATGTATTAAATAATAATTATTAATTATTAGTAGCTATAATTTATTAAACTTATACTATCATATTTTATGAGTCTAACATGGCAATACGCAAAGCCAATATTATGTGTTTGTACCTTTTAATACATGCAACACTAAAAAAGATTAAAAACACCGCCAATTAAACAATACAGTGCTTGCTTATCATTCATAATCCTATTTGAAAGGGCTCTTTAGGCTCATCTCAACATGGACTTTTATCTTGTGTCATTCTTATACATATACAGACATGAATATATATACAAAGTAAATTGCCTCAAGTATTACTCAAGGCACATATGCTCAGTGTTCACTCTTCTAATTCCCTTTTGACTCGTGATATGAATTGTTTTCTTTCCCATAGAATACCATTCTCTATGCTATCAAATTGATGATACAGCATTGTTTTTTTGGGGGGGGGTTAAAGGTTATTTTTATTTATTTTGAAAGGGGGGTAAGGGCAAAGAGAAAAAGAGAAAGAGAATCTTAAGCAAGCTCTGCATTGTTAGCATGGAGCCTAATATGGAGCCCAACACAGGTCTTGATCCCATGACCTGGGAATCATGACCTGAGCTGAAATAAAGAGTTGAATTCCCAACTGACTGAGCTGTGCAGGTGCCCCCCAAAAGATTATTCTACTTAGATTAGTATATTATTATATGTAGATTGGTATATCATATCTGGATTAATATAATGTTATATGTAGATTGGTGCTACCAAGGGGCGCCTGGGTGGCTTAGTCGGTTAAGCGTCCGACTTTCGCTTAGGTCATGATCTCGCGGTTCGTGGGTTCGAGCCCCGCGTCGGGCTCTGTGCTGACTGCCAGCTCAGAGCCTGGAGCCTGTTTCAGAGTCTGTGACTCCCTCTCTCTCTGACCCTCCCCTGCTCACGCTGTCTCTCTCTCTCTCCTAGAAATAAATAAAAAATAAAACATTTAAAAAAAAGAAAAGAAAAAGAAAAAGTTTACCAAAACTAAAAGCATTTTAAACTACGTAGGATTTACCCAGTCTCTTATTTTAATTCACTCAGCAAACAGGAACAAATAGCTTAACCCTTAGTCACGTGTNGCCAGCTCAGAGCCTGGAGCCTGTTTCAGAGTCTGTGACTCCCTCTCTCTCTGACCCTCCCCTGCTCACGCTGTCTCTCTCTCTCTCTCCTAGAAATAAATAAAACATTAAAAAAAAATTAAAAAAAGAAAAAAAAATATTGGTGCTACCAGTCTTGGTGTTCAGAAAGGGTGACTGAATAAATCAGTAAATGAATGAATGGACGTTGTATTCACAAGGGGCACTTCTGGGCAAGAGGCAGCACATTACCCTTGTACCTATTAGATGTGGCATGCACATCACCAGGTGAGTTCTTGAACCATGAGCTCTAAGGAGAACTCAGAAATCACTCTGTCACTCACATAAAATCCAGTTCAGACTTTAAGATATTGTTTATAGTTCAACTCTGAGTACCCTTGAATGAATATTTTAAACATTATTTTCTATCGTTTCTCAGAAGATTTCTTTTAAGTGGTATCAGAGGAATAACTTTCAATTAATACTGAACAAGTCGAATGGAATTGCTTAAGATCAATACCCATTCTTTCCCTTACTTCATAATTAATGGAGTGACTACTCTGCTTTGGCAACTACGCCTACTATGGCAGGGGGTTGGAGGACTCCCAGGGGTTGGAATGGAAGAAGCAGGTGGAACCTCCTGCTTGTATATTAAGTATTTTAATCTCTTCTCGTCTTTCCTGAGGCTGTGTTTGAAAGCTTCTGCCTCTGCTCCAATTTTTACCCAGGTTGCTGAGAACAATGATTTAAGCATTATGAATTTGTTTTGCAGTGAATTGAGACAAGTACTTGTTGCAGCTTTTAGAAATGTTGAAAGGAGAGACCTTCGGCTGCTGCCAGGGACCTAAAGGAAACTGTTTCCTTTGGCACTTCCCTGAGAAGCTGGCAATCAGAGGGCCATGAGAATGACACGTTATGACTTAAAAGAGTGGAGGAGAATGGGAAACGAACTTTAGTGCTGGGGTCTCAGAAGTACAGCTGGAAAGCCTGAGTCATCCCCCCTTTATCCGCTGGGGGTATATTCCAAACCCCAGCGGATGCCTGAAGCTTCAGATGGTACCAACCCCCCTATATACTATGCTTTTTCCTGTACATACAGGCTGGTGATAAAGTTTAATTTATAAATTAGTCACAGTAAGAGATTAACAATAACGAATAATAGAACAATTATAGCTATATACTGTAATAAAAGTTATGTGAATGTAGCCTTTCTCTCTCTCAAAATATCATATCATTCTGTACTCACCAACCTTCTTTTTTAAATTTTTTTAAATGTTTTTATTTATTTTAGGGAGACAGAGAGACAGAGCACAAGTAGGGGAGGGGCAGAGAGAGAGGGAGACACAGAATCCAAAGCAGGCTCCAGGTTCTGAGCTGTCAGCACAAAGCCCAAACTGGGGTGGGGTGGGGGGCATCGAACTCACAAACTGTGAGATCATTACCTGAGCCGAAGTCTGACGCTTAACTGACTGAGCCACCCAGGTGCCCCTAATATTTTTTAATGTTTATTATTTTTGAGAAAGAGAGACAAAGTATGAGTGGGCGGGAGGTGGGGGAGAGAGCAGGCTCCAAGCTCAGAGCTGTCAGCACAGCTGACTCAGTGCAACTCAAACCCATGAACCACGAGATCATGACCTGAGCAGAAGTCAGATGCTTAACCCACTGAGCCACTCGGGTGGCCCTCAGCCATCTTCTTCTTGTGTTAACGTGCAATAGCAAAATGCCCACATGATGAGATGAAATGAGGTGAATGATGTAGGCATGTGAGGTAGTGTTAGATTACTATTGACCTTCTGACAAGATGCCAGAGGGGGATCAGGTCCTTCAGGACTACAGCTGACCATGGGCAACAGAAACCAGGGAAAGTAAAACCTCAGGTGGAGAGGTGGGGGAACATTATATACACAGTGAGATGGGCCTGAACACCAATTCCCTCTTCTGTATTCCCTTTGGGGAGCCCCTCATCTCTCATACTCAGCTTGGGGATTTCTCCTGGGGCTGATCATTCCATCCCTAGAATGGCCATATAATTTATCCTTCAAACTGGCATTTTTTAGAGTAAGAAGGTTTTTTTAATTACACTTAGATAATTTTGGAAATGTCTATTTATTGACCAACAAGTTGAAACAAATAATTTTTAAAAAGGGAGCTCTCAGGGGCATGTGGGGGGCTCAGTGGTTAAGCGGCCAACTTCGGCCCAGGTCATGATCTCACTGCTCGAAGGCTCATGAATTGGAGACCTGTACCAGGCTCTGTGCTCACAGCTCAGAGCCTGAAGCCTGCTTCCAATTCTGTGTTTCCCCTCTCTCTCTCTCTGCCCCTTTCCTGCTCACACTCTGTCTCTCTCACATTTAAAAAAAAAAAAAAAAAAGGGAAGGGGAGGGCTCTTAGTCAGTAGAGCATGCAACTGTTAATCTCAGGGTTCTGAATTCAAGCCCGACATTGGGTGTGGAACCTACTTAAAATTAAAAAGTAAATAATAATAATAATAATAATAACCAGCAAGTTGGTTTTATTAAATTGGTGGCCACCTAGGCCACCAATAGGCTAATTCTATTCAAAAATCTTTTCAAAAACAAATTTTTTCTAAAAACAAAAATATATTCATGATCAAGAATGGAAGAAAAATTTCTTCATATTGATTTTGTGAACACTGAAAATAGCAAGCAGAATAATTGTTCTTCACACATCAAGTATTTCGATCAATTTCTTAACCATGTGTGCCTCTAGTACAATGTCAAGGATATTTTCTAAGGAATTAATGGTTTATAATTTTAATGTTCTCATAAAGTTGCACTGCTTTTCCAAATTGCATTTTATGTTTAATAAATTTGAAATTGTTGAAAGCTTCGATCAACTCTTTTCTATAGATTCAAACATTTCTAATATCTGATTACTAGTAGGCAGCTAAAAAAAGCAAGCAGAGTATTTTTTTAATCCAACATTAGCTTAATTACAAGAAATGTTTTAGTTCAGTTACTCAAATAGTGTTTCTATAAAAAATTTTATAAAATTTGACAGGAAAAGCTCTGTTTTAATTAGTAGAATATCACAGCTTATTTGGACGCAGTTGTGAATTACATGTACAATACAACCAATTCTAAGCACAATTTAGCTCCATACATTTCAGTTTAGTAAAAATTTTGTTTTACCTTGACATCGTGTTGCACCAAAAACTATTTGTATTATTATGTTAAGACAAGTAATTTCATCTTCAGTGTTAAAGTTTTTAACTTAATATTACAGCAATATTCACAATATTATAATTATTATTATTATAATGTTTCACCTTCAATAGAATGAATTTCCAGATTTATTCATTTCAAAAAATTTGATACAAAATTCAAACCATTATAGAAATTAACCAATTTTCTATTTGAAGTATCTCAGACATGGATATAAAGCTAGCACCATTTAACTATTTAAAAAGTTCTTCTTAATGGAGTCAAGACATTAACAGTTATTATATTACTTTTTATATTTCACAAGAAAACTTGGTATAGAAAATGAGCAAAATTAATTTAGATGATCACTCAATCTGAATGAAGAGTTATGCTTCACAGAATGAAACTCAAAAGCACCTACTTTCACCAGGCACATCCATTCATCATTATTAGCCACAATCTTCCTAGAACAACTACCAACATTTGAAGTAGATTCTGATACTCCAGTAGATTTGTGCCTTCTGGTTTTCATGTGGTCAGTGATAATATTATGGATAATATTATGCATCCCCAGAGCAGATGACAAATGTCAACAAATATCTTGGACAAGTTAATCTTCATCATCTACTCTTTTGCGAAATGGAAATCTATTCCCTAATTTTGCATTAAATATTCCCTTTTTTAGCTCATTGCTGTTAAAATAACATAAATATCATCACAAAGCAAAAAAGTATTACCTAACAATCAAATAAATGGTTGCAGATTTCACCATACGTACAAGACAAAACCACTGTAGCCAGAGCATGCAGATTACTTTCTGTGTAAACACACATTTACCTCCACATACTTCACCTACGTCTTACCTATAGATTCCATGTCTCCTGTTGATCCCACCAGCTGGGTGCCTGGCACAAGACATAGCACTTGTGGTACCTAGGTGACCAGCAGGGACAGCACCCCAATACCGCCCAATCCCCAGAAGCTTCTCTCCGAGACTCTATCTTGCTGTCCTTAAAGAGGAGATGTTAGTTATTTCATGTCATTAAAGAGACAGGACAAGACAATCATCATGACTGGGTGACATTTAGGTTTAACCAGGGGCTGAAGTCAAATCTGTTCACTATGTATGCTTCTCTCACTTGACTCCAGGTGTCCAGGGTAAAAATTGGAGTACAAAGTGCTGGTCTACAAAGCCCATTTCTGTTTGTTTTGATTTGCTATTAATAATATTTTATTAAAAAATGAAGAAGCCAAGGCAAGTGCTAAGCCACCTAGGAAACACCACAGGCACAAACTTTCACTATTTCATACAATCCAGAACATATGGTTACCACATCAGTGAGCACATCTCCTAGTAGGGCCTATCAGAGCACAGCAAACTCCTGGCAACATTGAATGGTTCAAAGTTGAATACATGACCCTTGTTGAACCAATGAGAATCAACTCTAGAGCTTTTGCTGAAATTTTGAGAAAAGACCTGTTTCTTTTCCACTAGGGGCTGCTAAGTCAGACCTGTTGGTGGTCATCTTGTCACCACATAGGAAGAACTTGAGAATGAAGCCAACATGGAGAGAGGCAGAGCCAATCGATTGCAGATAGAGCGCCAGGATCTAGCTAGCTATGGCCCCAATGGATAATACTTGGTCCCTGCTTTCATAAAGATTATTATATTCTTAGAAAAACAAGTCAAACCATAAAGCCATTCACAATTTGAGTAAGTTGATAATTTGGCAGTAAAAGTCATCGCAATTTTATTGTAAAATACTAACAGAGATGAGGTGTTTAATAGCATGAGAAATCCCCAGGGGTGATAACAATCAGGAAAGGCTGCATGGAGAAGGCAAAACCTGAACCAGACTTTGAAAAGTAAGAAAGCTAGACAATGGAAGAGGAGAAAGAACACTGTGAGCAAGGTTCAAGGCAAGAATGAAAATGGCACTTGTTAAGCTACTGACTATTCACACAGTGCCTTTCATAGAGCAGTTATAACTCAATACCCGTTTCAAAAGCTTGAACAGTTCAAAGGGCCAAAGAGATAATCAGTTCGTCAGCAAATACCAAATATTTATCTAGCACCTGTTAAGCCCAAGCAACTATCCTGGATGCTGTGCAGAAAAGCAAAGCAGAATGAGACAATATCCTTAGATTTGAAGGCATTTAAAGGATTCTCAGCAAGATCTGTAGATGTGAAAAAATTCATACAAGATTACATGATGCCCTTGCACGTCCAAACATGAACAGGGCACTTCTATAGGAGTGTAGCTTACCCATTCTGCCCACATGGAATCTTGAATATAAATGATAGGTCAGCCCAGTTCTCATCCTTTTCCTTAACCACCCTGACATGGATCTTTCACAGTACATACATTTTGAAGAGCAATAGAGTAGTTGAGTAAAAATAAACTCAACTACGAAATGATAATTACACACAGCTTACTATATAGGTTTTTTGAGCTTATTTATGAAAGACCAGATGACCAAAATACAAAGGTTTAACTATGAGACAGTTCTGGTTTCAACTACAATTCTCATTAAGGAACTACTGAATCTTTAAGGAGATATCCGTGTCCCGATCCAAATGTTTGTGCTTTTTGTTCAACACTTTTCAAGGACGCTCCTTTAATCCCCATGTTAACTCATATGCGAGGCTACATTGGACAGATGGCTACCATGCACCACATCTCACTGGCTCATTGAGGGGAGTTCTCTGTTTCCTCATCTGCCCTCACAGGCTTTATCATCTATATTTCTAAGCTGGAGCTATTCTTACCCCTAACTTGATACCACATAGATTCATACATTGGTAAAACTTAAGGAAGCTCATATTTGTCCAATTATACTCTGCAAAATTTCCTGATGCAGCAGCCTCTTTTTCCCAGATGTGATATCAAGGAGTTGATCAATAACGGGGTTTGGCTTTAAAAAAAAGAAATACAGCAGCAATTTCTAAAGTGTTCTCAAAAGTCTCCCACCATTTTGGGGGAAAAAAACAAATCTATCATTACTTACTGTGTTATTCTATCAAATGTTCGTTACCATCCACAAATGTCAGATTTGTTTTCTAGCAATTTATTGTCTACTTATCAAGGTGACATTGGCACTTCCAATAATAAGTGCAACTTAAATTGTACAAACAATAAATGCCATGGGATTCTACTAAAAAAAAGTCTTATTTCCAGAATCTCCTTCTTATTTTTTAATGTTTTGTGTTTATTTTAGGAGAGAGAGAGAGAGCAAGCGAGCAGGGTGGTGAGAGGAGCAGAGAGAGAGGATACCAAGCAGGCTCCCTGCCATCAGCACAGAGCCCAATGTGGGACTCGATCCCACCAACTGTGAGATTATAATCTGAGCCAAAAGCAAGAGTCAGATGCCTAACTGACTGAGCCACCCAGCTGCCCCTCCAGAATAGCCTTATATTTATTTACTCATTTATCCACTCGGGGAATATTTATTGATAATCTACTACATGCCAGACACCAAGTTAGGCATGATAATAATGAGCAAGCTAGACATGATTTCTACCATCATGGAGCTGGTAGTTTAGGTGGAAACACATACAAGAAATACACAAATTACAAAGTCTGATAAGTGCTATGCAGAAAAGGTGCAAAGTGCCATGCAAAAGAACAACCAGCATGGGTGGGAGGTGTAGGGTTTAATTTAGATTTAGAGGGAAGGGAGAATTTGATTGGGCTGTAGGCAATAATCAAGATTTATTGTGATCAAAGGAATCTGAACAAGAAAAAGAGGTTACCTGAATATTAGGGCCTTGCAACAGGGCCACAAATAACCAAAGATGATTATGATGACTTCTGGGCCTCACTAGATAGTGACCTTAGCAGGTCACAAAACTATGGTGTCATGGACAGAGCCCCTCGCAGAACCTAGTGGCTCATCCAACTTTCTGACACAGGTTTGCTATTCACTCCTGCTCAGATTCACTCCACCAGCAGAGTATTCCAAACTGTGATGGTGGCAAATCTCATTAGTTGTTTTAGTAACAGCCTTTGGCTAAACATAGTCCCATCCAGGGTCCTTATCAACTAGCACAGTTGTGGGTAATAATAACGGAAGTCTTAACAACACAAAGAAATGTAAAGACATTCGATGCTCATCTGTTAGAAGAACAAATATTGTTCAAATGTCTATACTACCCAAAGCAATCTGCACATTTAAGGCAATCCCTATGAAAATACCAATAGCATTTTTCACGGCACTAGAACAAACAATCCCAAAATTTGTATGGAATCATAAAAGACCCCGAATATCCAAAGTAATTTTGAAAAAGAAAAACAAAACTGGAGGTATCGCAATTCCAGACTTCAAGTTATATTACAAATCTGTAGTAAACAAAAGTGTATGGTCCTGCCACAAAAATAGACACATAGATCAATGAAATAGGATAGAAAGACCAGAAATAAACCCACAATTATATCGTCAATTAATCTTCAACATAGGAGAAAAAATACACAATGGTAATAAGACAGTCTCTTCAACAAATGGTGTTGGAAACACTGGACAGCTACCTGCTAAACAATGAAACTGGACCACTTCTTACACCATGTACAAAATAAACTCAAAATTGATTAAAGACATAATTGTGAGACTAAAACCATAAAAAATCCTAGAAGATAGCACAGGCAGTAGTTTCTCTGACATTGGCCATAGCAACATTTTTCTAGATATGTCTCCTGAGGCAAGAAAAATAAAAGCAAAAATAAACTATTGGGAATACATCAAAATAAAAAGCTTCTGTACAGCCCAAGAAACAGTCAACAAAAACATAAGACAACCTATGGAATGGGAGAAGATACTTGCAAATTACATATCTGATAAAGAATTGAATTAGTATCCAAAACATCCCAAAAATAAATAATCCAAGTTTAAAATGGGCAGGAAACATCATGAACAGACATGTCTCCAATGAAGACACACAGATGGCCAATAGACACATGAAAAGATGTTCAACATCACTCATCACCAGGGAAATGCAAATCGAAATGATAATGAGATATCACCTCACACCTGTCAGAATGGCTAAAATCAAAAATGCAAGAAACAAAAGTGTTGGCAAGGATGTGGAGAAAAAGGAATCCTTGTGCATTGTTGGTGGGAATGCAAACTGGTGCCGTCACTGTGGAAAACAGTATGAAGTTTCCTCCAAAAGTTACAAATAGAACTACCCTATGATCCAGTAATTACACTACTGGGTGTTTACCCCAAAATACAAAAAACACTAGGTCAAAGGGATATATGTACCCTCTGTTTTTTGAAGCATTATTTACAAAGTTTATCAGTGGCAACAAAATGGTTGTTTCGACTTTGTTATTTGGCAAACATTTTGTTGCCAATGATAAACTTTAGGTTTTCAACTTAATACTAGAATTTTGTTAAACTTGTATCTACCACTATGAGCTTAACAGATTCTAATACTTAGATATTTTTCTGATAAGATCAGTGGTGATATTAATGAATGTGGTTTTCTTATATTGCGTAGTTAAAAATGTCACGATTTGGAAGATCTATATAACTCAATGAGCCAGTATTAGAAAGTCATGCATGGATAAAAGAATTTCAAGTACAAGATAGATAAATGGATTTTAATTTCAGATTCCATATCGCAACTAACCTCTTGAAAACTACCATTTGTTGAGCTTTGGTGTGGTGGCATCAAAGAATTATCCGAAGAAGCTGCTTAAATCCTCCTCCCTTTCCAACTATATACCTGTGAGAAGCCAGATTTTCTTCCTAAATTTCAAGCTAAACAATAAATCACAACAGATTGCAAAAGCAGATAAGAGAATCCAACTGTCTTCATTAAGGCAAACATGAAAGACACTTCCAGAAATGTAAAACAATACTATTACTCTCACTATACTTTTTGTTTTTAAACATTTTTTTCAACATAATTTAACATGTAATGGGTTTATTGCTTCAAAGAAATTAATAAATAAATGTGCTTAAGTTTTGTTAGTTTTATTTCTAATATGGTAAATATCAGTAGATATAACCTACCCAAACAGAAGCTCTTTGGGGTCTTCAATAATTTTAAGAGTATAACAGGGACCTGAAAATAAGTGTTTGAGAACTCTTGCTGAACTGTCATGGCCACAAACACAGAAGCCACATGGAAACTTGAACAGGGCTAATGCTCTAACTATAAATAATTTGTCAACTGTAAAGATCTAAAGAGAATTCTAAACAATGCCATCGAGCCAAGGAAGAGTTTCCAGAGAAGGACAAAATCTGGAAGAGAGGGACCTACTCCTTCCCCAAGGCTGGAACTCAGAGAAAAAGGCTGGCCACAGCCCACTGCACTGGATGGCCAAGAAGTTTGTTGAGCTAGAGTTGGTCTGCAGTCTGCAGGTAAGCAGGAAATACCTGCTCAGAGCACAGAAGGATGGGCAACGAAGTTCTCCAGGCAGCACAAAGCCTAAGGGCACAGTGTCCACAAGAGGGTGACTGTGTGAGGTGATCACCAGGCTGGGCTTTGACTGTGAGCTTGCTGAGGAGCTGTGTGCTCTGGGCAGGCAGCTGGAGCTGAGTGCTTTTGACAAGGGTGCTTTTAGAAGCAAGAATGGGGCGCCTGGGTGGCTCAGTCGGTTAAGTGTCTGACTTCGGCTCAGGCCTTGATCTCATGGTTCGTGGGTTTGAGCCCCGTGTCCAGCTCTGTGCAGACTGCCAGCTCAGAGCCTGGAGCCTGTTTCAGATTCTGTATCTTCCTCTCTCTCTGACCCTCCCCTGCTCACTCGCTCGCTCTCTCTCTCTCTCTCTCTCAGAAATAAATAAAACATTAAAAATAAATTTAAAAAAAAAAGAAGCAAGAAGGAACACAGGAGTCTGGAATGAGAAGAGTCTTTCCTTCCTCCTGCAATGTCTCTCTAGCGCCCCCTACTGACAAATTCTAAAAACGTTTTCACTAGGAAGAAGAACCTCTCAAGTCTCCATGATGGAGCTGGTACTGAAGGCTGAATTTGGAGCTGAGAGGTCATAAATTGGTAGCTAGCACACTGACTGAAAACATACTACATAAACCTTTCTTAAAAACATATTGCTTCTATTTAAATTCCAAAAATGATGTTATGGGAACCACAGGTTAAGAAACACTGATCTTTTTATGTGATGGAAGATTTGTTCTGAGTCTCCTACCCACCTCTTATGTATCTATCGATGTCGAATTCTAAAATCCACATGTCAACAACCACATCTGGAAAACATACTCTGTTTAGGAAGGGTACCAAGGGCCAAGAACTAGGTGTGAATGTGTTTGGGTAAAATTCTGTAACAAGATTTTTTTTTAGAGCAGAATGCAAAAAAGATTTGATGAATCATTAATAAGGGCAATTTAGCAAAATATATCAACAAGTTCTTGCATTTGGTGACAATATTATGACTGTTTTCCCATTAGCCCAGGTCTCTGGTTGCACGGGCTTTGAAAATGCCCAAATTACACATCTCCTGAACTAGAGTTTCCACAGCATACAAATAAAATCCTAAAGGGTGAATATACAACACTGGCTGTTTTCCGCATCTCAAAGAAAACCATCAAGGTCTCTCTCATCCTTCAAGTACAAGCTCAAACACAGAGTCCCAGACTCCCCAAGTCAGAGTGAATCTCTCTGAATCCTGGCTTTTGTTGTTGCTGTTTATGCCACTGCTGAAGCACTTCCCCAGGCTAACTTGGTTTGTAAGGAGTTATGTCTGCATCTTTCTCTCCCACTAGACTGGTAGTTCCTTGAGGGGAGGGAATATGTCTCATCGTCTTTGTAACCCTGAGCCAAACAAATGGCTTATGTAGTAAGCCCCCTATCCCTACATGTTGATCCAAATTTGTTTACTTTGAGCGAAGGAAGAATGTTAGCTGAAGTCTCCAGATTGCCATCCCCAGCGTGCAAAGGAGCCCGGCCACAGACAGACACTAAGCTGCTTTCTGCTGAGAGCAATCTTAAAGGCATTTCAAAAACAACTAGCCTTCAGGGGGATTCTTTTGAGGTAGGGAGAGTACAGAATTTATTTAGAATCCCAGAATGCAGAAACATTACAGGCTAATTCAAAACCCAGAAAAAAAAAAAAAAACAAGTACTATTTTATACAATAATTCTGTTGCAGCTTATCTTGATTCATTGCTTCCCTTCTTCTCATCTCCCACCTCAAGAATTGATCCTCCATAATGTCAGACAGAAGTATTTCTCTGGCAGAATCTTAAGATATTTTGTTGGTAGCATAGAATGCTCTCTCCATTGCAAACCTTCCTAAAGAGGCTCTATTGGTAGATTATAAAGCAATAACAAATAGTCCCTGAACTACAGTGCCATAATGCCATCATAGTTTATTTCTCACTTTTGCAAAGTCCACTGTGGGTCTAGGCAACTCTCCAGGGCAACTGTGACCAGTGTGGTAACTCAGTGATGCAGGTAAGTCTCACTTGGCTCCTCTGACATCTCAAGACAGTGAAAAGAGAGAGTATGGAGATCACGTGCCTGCATGTCCTACGCTTTGGCTCAGGAGTGACACATATTGGATTAGCTGCCCCTCAGCAAGCAGGGGAGCTGGGAAGTGTAGTCCTCTATGGACCCAAGAAGGAGAGGAAATCAGATATTGGTGAGCTTTAGTGATCTCTAATTCCACGAGGCTTTCCTAAGGACTTTATAAGTTAACAATAGGCAAGTGCCCTTCCCATCAAGCCCATTGCCCTTGTAAAGCAGTACTGCAAACTTCTAATTGCATCTGACAGAGGGGAGGCAGATGAGAAGAGGGAGCTCACTTCTTCCACTCCGGCCATCTGTCCTAAGAAGACTAACCAGGGAAGACTAAGCCAGGAAAGGTCTGCTCAGCATCCCCGTAAGCAGAAACCTCGCCTGCACAGAATGAGAGGAGGAAATACATACTCCCTACTTTCTCATCTACAACCTCATTTGCCTGAGGGCCTGTTTATGTTATAAAGCTATTCTGCCAGGGTTAGCTAGGAAAGAAACAAAGCAATTGGGCAAATAATTGGCCACCCCAGGACATCCAGCCTTGAAGAGTTCCTTACAAGGAAAGGAAGAAAGAGTATAGTTTCAAAGGTTTTACCCTTCTTTCCAACGTCAATAACTAATTTTATTGTAATATCACACCCCATTTTGATTAGTAATATCATACCTCAACACCTCCAACAAATATTCATTGAGCATTAAGTCATGAAGCATGACTTTCATCCTGAAGTCTTCTCCTCCACCTTAGAGACCTGAATGCAGAAAATGGGGACCCCAGTATTTTTTTTAACAACTATGATCTTCCAGGTTTCAAGCTATATGCACTTTACAAATAAATTATTTTATCCTTTTCATGACCTTTTGAAGTTATCATGATGGCTCCAATTTACAGTCAAATAAACGGAAGTTCAGAGTTAAGTACAATGTTCAAGGTCATGGCTAGTAATAAGGGGAAAGTGGGGATCTCCATCCACATCTGTCTGGATCATGATGAGAAAGTCCCACATATTCACTCTATATCAATTAGAACTAGAAGTTATTGACTTACAGCCTTTCTTAGAGTCTGTATTGCTTGAAAAGTATAATCAAGAGATCATTCATTCATGGAAACAACTATAGGTCTATTTGAGTAAGCTGAAATTTGAAAGAATGCTAACCATCTCTTCTGTGTACTATTCATTATGCCATGATAATCTTTCTAATGCATCAATTTCTCTTTCTCTCTAATAAATCATTAAACAGAATACAGTTCTATAACATGGTCCACAGATGCACTCCTATCCCAAGATTAAATAAGAAAATGCTCATTTATCACAGTGCCCATAAGCAGTTTATAAAGATCAGCTGTTATCTTGTCTTATGAAGTTGGAAAACACTGGATCTCATATAATGAATGAAAAAAAAAACTGAAAAAATCTAAAATGCTAATTTTATTATAGAAATGTAAATATCATAAACCTAATAGAACCAAGGTGGAGATAGATATCATTATAGATGTCCAAAATGACCAATCGTTAGCTTCAAACAGGTACCCATGAGGCTTAACATGACCAAGTGCGTGTTTAATAATGGAAGAACAAAAACCAAAACGATTTAAAAACATCCTGACATGTTGGAAATGTGTGGGAAAAACTGCAACTAAAAGGCAAGATGTAAATAGAGGTTTTATAATATTTTTTAGCTCTTTGAGAACACTCTCCCTTATGCTAGATGAGCCTGCTTAGACTTTCTTACATTTGATTTTCAGGAGTAATTATAAACAAAATTAGAAAAATGCCAACGTATTTTTTTTTTACACAATGAATCTATTTTATTCACTGTAGCTTCAGCATCTAAAGCACACAGTAAGCTCTCAGGAGGTATTTAATGAACAAATAAATGACATGATCTACATAGGAGAATATAATTTGGCAATGAGGAAAAAAATATTTCAAAAGCTGGAGCTGAACGTTTGTTAGAAAGAGCTCTCTAGGATACCCTTTTCTTGGATAATACATTAATGAGACTTTTATTTCTGGCAGGATGGAAGACCAGGTACTTTAGACACCTGTCCAGTGAAGAACCACTAAAATACTAAATGAAATTTTGGACGCACCTGGCTGGCTCAGTCAGAAAAGTATGCAACTCTTGATCTCAGGGTCATGAGTTTGAGCCCAACTTGGAGGGCAGAGATTACTTAAATAAATAAAACCTTAAAAAATAAGTAAAGAAAAGAGAATACTAAATGAAATTTTTAAAAAGTGTCTTTTAAATGCATCACTAAGTAAGCCAGTACAAAGGTAAGGAATGTTCAGGGGCAAAAACAAATAAACAAGGCAAATCCAGGAGCTAACTCAGCTCTAAAAATGACTTTCACCCTGAAATTTTGTGCTCCACCTTACAGACCTTGAGCTTGGCTGAGTGGTGGGCAGAGGGTGAGAGAAGAAGGAATCAGAGACAAACCAAGAATCTGCTTTAAGACCATCAATTCTTATTCTGGCCCCTTTCTAGAGCTGATTTCCAATTCTACCGGTTCTGCGTGTATATACAGCCAATACTCCAAAAGACCTATAACTCACTTATAAAGGGGAACTGGAAATCCAGTTGTTGTTCGGAAAGGGAGTATTTGGAAGAGGATAGGAAAGGGTGAGTAGAGCGCTTTGTAGTGACAACCAGGTTCTCTGCCCCGTCTTTCTTTTGGGCAAGGAAGCCTTCCAGCTTTCAGATGTTTCATCCAGAACATCCCCAAAGTCCCAGGTCATGAAAGGCTTCTTACCAAGTCAGTCCTTTATCTAGTGCAAGGGGTAAAAAGTACAGCAGTGCCTTCGTTTCAAGTCAACAGCTAAGCTTTCTTTACTGTATTAGCATTTTCTTTTCTTTACTGAACCACAAATATGGAAAACGACTACCTGCTCAGGATTCTCTCTGCTTTCCAGAAATCGGCTGCCCTTGATTTTGGTGTGAAGAGCACATTGCTTGGAGAAGCCACTAAAGTGGCAGTGCGTGGTCATTACGACCCCATGCGTGGGCTTATCGTGTGCCCAGGATGTGTTTCGGAACTCAACCCCATGCGTGGCACACAGTTTAATTATAGTATTGGGGCAATTACATCTCTTTATCATCAAACTTAGTAGGCCGTTGATGCCTCCAAGGGACAAGAGAGACAATTAAAGTTTCCTCCAAAATAATCAACTTGCTATAAATGATAGAGGAAGAAATTGATATGCCAATCGCTTTTGGAAAGGAAAAACAAAGGAGAGGAAATGTATTTTCAAGAGGCACCAGAAAAAATCAGAGTATTCAATTGAATTAGATTCTGCAGAGACCTACTGAGTGGTTCCTATGTGTAGGGTACATGGTGAGGCCTGGATAAACACACACATACATACCAGTTAGCATCTGGATGTACATACTCCATTCTAGTGCTCTTAATCAGTACTTCCGAAAACCTATCCCATTGTTTAATAAATTTTCTTTCTGAAATATAAGCCTACATCCAGAAAAGCTCATGAGAGTGCCTGCTACTCGGTCAGTTTGCACAAGGTGAACACAACTATATAACTGCTACCTAGATGAAGAAATAGATTGTCAAAATTCATTCCTACCTTGATTGTTCTTTGATGCCTTCAGCCAGCTGTCTTTGTTATTTTTCCAACTTGTAAATTTTTGTCATTGGAAGGGTTAGTCTATTACCAGCTAGCTTCTCCTCCATCCTTAAGCATAAGTTCATATATACTATTGAGTTCTCACAGCACCCTGTGAGGTGGCATTATTATCCTAATTTTCAAGTTTAGGATATTGAGTTGCAGAGATACATACTTTGTTCAAGAACACCTGCCAGAAGTAGGAGAGCTAAGGTTTAAACTCCAGGATTGATTTCAGAGCTCGCGCACTTAACCATGATACTACTAAAATGATACTACATTATTTTTCTAATAAGACACAGCCCTGTGAGTAAGGAACTTACAATATTTAAGATATAATATTATATGTAAATTTTGGTACAAATCTCTTTTATATGTTGCTGATGTATTATATATAGATGATTTATATAACACATTATCTCAGTTAACCATCACAATATATTATCTCATTTAAGCACTGTGACAACCCTGTGAGGTAGAAATTACTCTCCATATATTACAGACCTTAAACAACTTTCCTAAGCATGTAGCTGGCAGGGGAACAGAGGGAAAAGCTAATAGTAAAAGAAGAGAACACCATTATCCTGAGATCATTTGCAAACTCAGAATGACATCTAGCCAGATGGTCTCAGAGTCAACCCCCGTGAGAAAAGAAAAAGATCCCTTTGGGCCCCTGGGTGGCTTAGCCGGTTAAGTCATGATCAGCTCAGGTCATGATCTCATGGTTTGTGGGTTTAAGCCCCACACTGGGCTCTGTGCTGACAGCTCAGAGCCTGGAGCCTGCTTCGGATTCTGTGTCTCATTCTCTCTCTGCCTCTCCCCCACTTGTGCTGTGTCTCTGTCTCTCAAAAACAAATACATGTAACAAAAAAATTTCTGTTTAAAGAAAAAGATCCCTTGATCAAATTGCTCCCCCCCGCCCATTCATTATCGTTGTCTAAGACGGGTGTGAACTGTCCTTATGAAATCGTCTTCTTGCTGGTCCAATTGGAAGTTATTCTATAATCTAAGAAGGGAGGCATTAGGAGAAAAGATACCAGCAGTTGCTGAGGGCCAGTTATGTGTATGCAGGGAATTATCTAGAAGTAAGTAGACCTTTAAAAAATTGTTTTAATGTTTATCATTTTTGAGAGATAGAGACAGAGTGTGAGCAGGGGAGGGGCAGAGAGAGAGGGAGACATAACCTGCAGCGGGGTCCAGGCTCTGAGCTATGAGCACAGAGCCTGATACAGGGCTCGAACTCACGAACTGTGAGATCATGACCTGAGCCGAAGGCATACGCTTAACTGACTGAGCCACTCAAGTGCTCCATAAGTAGACCTTTTTTTTTTGTAATTTTTTATTTATTTCTAGGAGAGAGAGAGAGACAGTGTGAGCAGGGGAGGGTCAGAGAGAGAGGGAGTCACAGATTGAAACAGGCTCCAGGCTCTGAGCTGGCAGTCAGCACAGAGCCCGACGCGGGGCTCAAACCCACGAACCGTGAGATCATGACCTAAGCGTAAGTCGGACGCTCAACCGACTAAGCCACCCAGGCGCCCCAAGTAGACCTTTTAATATAGCCCATCATTTCATCCTCATGATGAAACTGGAAGGTACATGTCAGTGCTCCCATTTTACAGATGAGAAAACTGAGACTCATAGGGGAGAAGTGGTGTCCAAGATCACATGGACAGAAACTGAAATATCTGGCATTTGGACTCTGCCCATCCACTCTACAGTTTCCCATTCTTCTAAAATCTAAGAGCCTCACAGGCAGTAATGCCTTGTATTACCAAGGCAGTGCACGCGGCAGGCACACAGGAAGACCCGGCCAGTAATTAGTATGTAAATCTCGGACGTCCAAAGCTGCCATTATGTCACCTCCCTAAGAGCTGCATTTACGTGAACCTCTGCCTTGTGTTTCCTCCCTGTCCTACGACAACATTTAATTAGTTTGTCCTCTTGATAAGTACACGTTCTCTTAAAACGCAGAGTTCTCTTTCATATTTTAGCCTTCTGCCCCAGGGGACAGGCACTTACATCCTTGCTCAGATAGGCAGTTTAGGGAAGTTGTGAACAGGAGGAGAGAATAGCTTGTCCATTGAACTGTCAACCGAGAACATGAGTTATATTTGGAACTTACTGCCCAGGAAAATGTCTAGCCTGCCTACAAAGCATTGGTAGAAGCTCAAAGAAAACCAGAAACAACATAATCCTCTTCTTCTGCTAAATGACACCCTCATTTACATCCTTACCATATTAATTCTCTTTGTTTCAACCTTAACTAAAGTCAGGGAAGGCTCCTCAGGCAGTGTCATTCACATGTATTAGACAGCCCTCAAATGACAAAATGCTTTCATTCCATCTGCTGATAGAAGTCTATTTGACACTAACACTAAGCTGTTATTTTTCAAATAACAATGGCAACATTTAATTAGAATTTAACCTAGCTGCTTGCTTTCACTTAACAATATACAGTACAAGGGTGGCTCCCTGCCCAAAGGAAAGATTGGCATCCAGTGTAAATGTTGCATTTTAAAAGGAGCTTCATACTAGTGGTGTCTAATTATACATAACACTCTGCCATTAATTGCTACTATTTCAAGTGCTTTAAAGGATCAGCTGGTCTTTAGTCCTTCCTATTACGATGGCAGGTTAAGTCTTTGTTGGGCTATCACAATTGCTCTGTAAAGATTACTTCTGTAGAGAGAGACTCCAAAAGCCCTCCCAAATGACGGGACATACCTCTTGATCCCAGTTTAAATAAAAAGATAATATAAGAAAGCATCATTGTGCCTAGCACATAGTAGGTACTTAGTAAATGGCAGCTATTAGCATAATAAAGCATTTCATAAGTACTTTTCCATCTGATCATTACCATAGTCCTGAGCTGTATAGCGATCCGGGAAGTTTCCTTTCCCTTCATGGAACTTCTGCCGTACATCATCTGTAACGTTCACTCATCTGTTCATTCATTATGCACACATTCACCGAGCACCTTTTTCATGCCAGAAGCACATTCCCCAGATAAGGATCCCAAGGAAGTGCTGTACATTACATTCCCAGTGTACATGCTCCTCTTGTCTACAGGGAGTGCATAGATACATGATAGAGAAAAAGAAAGGTAGATAGATAAATACAGGATACATTTTCAATATTTTCCTTACTTATGGAACCCTTTTTTTCATGGACACCTATTACCATCCTGAGACAACGGCATTCTAAGGAACACACTTTGGGAAAGAGTGGAGACCCACATCCAGTACACTGGGGCATACCACAGTTACAAGCATAGTTCTCCACTCACTAGGAGCTTTTGGAGAATGAATACTCATTAAAGTTGATACTGGACGATCTAGTTGATGCAACATCGAGTTCAAGGTGAAATGTGCACACCAGCATTAAGACCTCTCGCTCTCCAAAATCCAGTGGCCAGATATGTTTGTCCCTGACCATAAATTCCAGAACTGGCCTAGGAGTCTCACCAAAATGACCAAACTCCTGGCTGGCCCACCTGAGGCCTTTGTATAACCTCTCTGGGTCTCAGAGCTTCTGCTGAAGGTTGACTAAGATGATGTGCAAGGCTGACCAAAGCCTGCAAATGTTTTTTGCTCTCACAACTGTCTCTGTCTGGGCCCAGATACCTCACTGCCCTGGCACGTTCCTTTCACAGCCCGTCCTCAAGACCAAGCTGTGAAAACTCCGCCTTGCTCTTAACTAGAGGGAGAGGAGTAGGGGATAAAACTTCTGGCAAGTGGGAGCTAAAACCTTTTTCAAGTGCGCACGCATGCGCACACATGGCTTTTTTACTCTTTCTCCAGCATGAGACAAGACAAAGAAGTTACATGGCAAGAATGAAAACAAGTCCAGGGCAGATATCAGCATCCTGTTCTTTATGTGTCCCTCAGCCCCACGTCACCCCAACAAGGCCAAGCATCGACCTTCGCTCGGATTCTTCTCGTGCTTTTATGTGGAACAAGTCAGCTCTTCCCAGGCTCGACTCCCAGATTTAACTACAGATCTAGCTGCTCTCTGAAGGCTTTTCCCAGGACATGGTCGTCTCCATTAACAGGCAATCACAGCCACAGATAGTGACGTTTTCCTCCACCTAACCCTTCAGCTACACAAATCCCTGAGAAAGCTGGTGTCACATCCCTAAAAGTCCTCTAAGGAGGCAGCTGGGGTGTATGATGGTATTTCCCAATTTCCAATCATTCAAATAAGACCTTCATGATTTTCCCCATAATTCATACCATCTCTACTATCAGGCAGAATAAGCCCCCCTCCCAAGATGTTAATGTCCTAATCCCCAGAACCTATGAATATGTTACCTTACATGGCAAAACAAATTCTGCAGATGTGATTAAATTAAGGGTATTAAACTGGGGAAATTGCCTTGCATTATCCAGGCGGGCCCATTGCAATGGTAGGAGGGAAGAGAGAGAGTTGAAGTCAGAAGAAGGAGATGTGAAGACAGAAGCAGGTGTGAAGTTGGTGTGAGGCCTCGAGCCAAGGAAGGCACTTCTAGAATCTGGAAAAGGCAAAGAAACAAATCACAGTCTTTACAAAAAAAAAAAAAAAAATTCAAAATGGATCATAGACCTAAATGTAAAATGTAAAACTAGAGAATTGATGAAAGGGAACATAAGATAACATAGAAGGACCACAGTGTGGTGATGGCTCTTCAGAGGCAACACCAAGGACACGATCCATGTGAGAAATAATTGATAATCTGGACTCTAGAGCGGGCTCTTCCCTAGGGCCTCCAGCTGGAATGAAGCCCTGTCAACACCTGGATTGGAAGACTTCTTCCCTTCAGAACTGACAGATAAGAGATGTGGCTTACTGTAAGCCACTTCCTTTGTGGTAATTTGTTACAGCAACAGTAGGAAACTAATACTTCATGTAATGTTTTCTTTATGTATTTTTAAAATTTTTTTTTTTTGAGAGAGAGAGAGCGTGTGCAAGTGGGGGAGGGGCAGAGAGAGAGAGAGACAGAATCCGAAGCAGTCTCCAGGCTCTGAACTGTCAGCACAGAGCCCAACACGGGGCTCGAACCCACGAATGGTGAGATCATGACCTGAACTGAAGTCGGACGCCTAACCGACTGAGCCACACAGGGGCCCCTCTTTATGTAGTTTTTAAAGATTTTATTTTTTTAAGTTTATTTATTTTGAGAGAGATTGAGACAGTGCTAGTGGGGGAGGGGCAGAGGGAGAGAGAATCCCAAGCAGGTTCCCTGCTGCCAGCAGAGAGACTGATGCGGGGCTTGAACTCTCGAAACCATGAGATTATGACCTGAGCCGAAACTAAGAGTCGGACGCTTAACCAACTGAGCTACCCAGGCGCCCCTAAAGATTTTATTTTTTGGAGCAATTTTAGATATATAGTGCAATTGAGAGGAAGGTACGGAGATTTGCCATATAACCTCTGCCCCCACACATGTATAATCTCCCCCATTATCAACACCACTCACCAGAATGATACATTTCCGAAAAAGGACAAGTCTCCAGTGACATGTCAGAATCACCCAAAGTCCACGGTTTACCTTAGGGGTCACTCTTGATGTTCTATATTCTACTCGTTTGGACAAATGTACAAGGACACATATCCACAATTATAGTATCATACAAAGCATTTTCACCACCACAAAAATTCCCTGTTCTCTGCTTCTTCATCTCTTCCCTCCCACTCCCCCACCAGCAACCCCTGGTCTTTTTATTATTTCCATACTCTTGCCTTTTTCAGAACGTCATACAGTTGAAATCATACAGTGTGTAGCCCTCTCAGATTGACTTCTTAACTTCATAATATGTATTTAGGTTGTTTTATGACTTGATAGCTCATTACTTTTTAATGCCGGGTAACATTCTGTTGTCTGCATGGACCACAGTTTATCCATTCTAAGAGGTGTATCGTGCTGTCTCATCCTTTAGTTTGCAATTCCCTAATGACATGTGTTATGAAGCATCTTTTCATATGATTATTTGCCATTTGTATTTATTATTTGATGAAACCTTTGGTCCCATTTTTAAATTGAGTTGTTTGTTCTCTTCTCGTTGCGTTTTAAAAGCTCTTTGTATAATTTGGGGCACCTGGGTGGCTCAGTCCACTAAGCGACCAACTCTTGGTTTTGGCTCAGATCATGATCTCACGGCTCGTGAGTTCAAGCCTCTCATCGGGCTCTGCACGCTGGCACTGTAGAGCCTGCTTGGGAATTCTCTCTCCTCTCTCTGCTCATCCCTGGCGCTCGCTCTCTCTGTCTCTCTCTCTCTCTCTGTCTCTCTCTCCCTCAAAATGAATAAACAACCACAAAAAAAAAAGTTCTATGTATACTTCGGTTAACAATCCTTTTTAAGATGCATCTTTTGCCAATATTTTCTCCCACTCTTGGCTTTTCTTCTAATTCACTTGATATTGTTATTCACAGAGCATAAGTTTTTAATTTTAATGAAGTCTAGCTTATCAACTGTTTCTTTTAAGGATCATGCCTTTGGTGTTGCATCTACAAAGACATCGTTGGACCCGAGGTTTTCTAGGTTTTCTCCTATCTTATGTTCTATTTCATAGTTTTGGATTTTACATTTAAATCTATGACCATTTGGAGTTAATTTTGTGAAGGACGGAAGACCTGTGTCTGAGTTTTTCTGCATGTGGATGTCCTGTTGCTCCAGAACCATTTGTCAGAGACTATCTTTGCTCTGCTGTATCGCCTTCGCTCCTTTATCAAAGATCAGTTGACTATATTTCTGTAGGTCTATTTTGGGCTCTCTATTCTGTTCCATTGGTCTATGTGTTCCTTTACCATTGCCGCACTGTCTTGATTACTCTAGCTTTACGGTAAGTCTTGAAGTCAGGGAGCATCAATCCAATGTTGCTGTTCTCCTTCAATATTGCTGGCTATTCTGATGTATTCTTTATGTAATGTTTAAATCTATCCATTTTTTAACTGACTAATTTAGCCTCATTAGCCTCATTCTAACAACAGTATCCATGGAATCAATAGCTTTGAAGTGCTTATTCTATGTTTTCTATGACAGTAAAATAAACACATGATAATTAAATGAAAAGCATTCATCCGTGTCCCATACCACCCCCATCTCCTTCTACATCTACCCCAATGGAATAGCACATATGCACTTTGGAAAACTGGTGGGAGGGAATGCTCAAAACCCCCAAGATGAAAAGCCAGAGTTCCACACTTGGCTCTTCTACTGATGGGCCTTAGACTAGTCTGTTCACTTCAATACCCTTAGTCCTTAGTCTCCCCTCCATACAAGAGATTCAATGGAACAGTAATTTTTGGACCTTAGCCCTATGCTGGCCACCAGGAGCATCCAGAACAGTCCCTGATGAGCAAGGGACCATAGACCACTTGGCTTAGTGAAAGACTTCCACTCCATGAACTCAGCTAACCCAGCTCCTCTTACCTGCACCCTCCAGCCTCTGCTCAGAGCCAGAAAGCCGAAGTTTAGAGCAATGAAAACCCCTCTCCCCCATCCCTCTTTTTTGCCTTGGAGTATTTATGCACTGAGCTTAGCTGACATCAAAGAGAAAAGCTGGTCAACATCCCCACATCTCCACCATCCCCTGAGTCGGACTCACATAGAGATGGTGATAAATCAACCAATCTAGCGTGGCTCAGAGGCAGGATCAGTAGAGTGAAAGTCCAAAATCTGGCTTAAATTATGGCTCTATATCCTGCCAGTGGTGTGATCTTAACCTGAGACTCAAGTGCCTCCTTTGTAAATAGGGAAAATCCTATCGATGTCAAAATATTCATGTAAATATTCAATGAAACAGCTTATGCATATGTCAGTCACCAGGCCTGACACCCACTAAGTTCGGTAAATGTTCATTAGGGCTGAACTGGAATCAACAATCACTTCCTGTGTAGAGGTGATGGAGCCTTTACAAGATACCTGACTTAATGAGAAGAGGCCCAGACCTTTTCCCAGTGACTGGTGGACACTCCAGTTGTCTACAGTGTGTGTGTGTGTGTGTGTGTGTGTGTGTGTGCACGCGCGCACCATTGTCTACTTGTATGTGGACTGGCCTTTGAGATGTTGCCAAGCATGGTATGTTTAAGAAGAATCTACCACTTTTTTAACCAGACTCTCTCCTTCAGTGAAGAAAGTAAACAAAAGGAATGGGGGGGGGGGGGGGGGGATAGGAAGGCAGGGAGGGAGAAAAAAGGCAGAAAGAACAGCCGCAAGTCTCCGGTGCTGGAGGTTACTTATCGATCCTAGATCTACTCCAAGAGCTGAGCAGAGGCCCCCACGAGGAAAAGAAAATTGAACCGAGTTTCACACACCAGTTTTCCTTCCGTTTTCTCATCTGTGGCCAACGCCTGCCCCCTTGTGGATGTTTTTCAAACTGCTTGTATTTTTTTGAAAGGCAAGGAAACCTGGAAAGAGCTTACGATGAGAAAATGTAAGCCTTCAGAGGTTCTCCATTGTCTGAAGATAATAAACCACTAGAGAGGATTCCTCATGATCCAGCCCCTGACAACCAAGACCACCCCCTCTCCGTGGGCTCCCGCACCAGCAATGTATGCTCCAAGAACAAAGAGCTTGCATAGTTCCCCAATAATGGTGACAACAAGAGACCAATCTGGGAATCAAACCAGAGTCCCAATCCGGATTTCTTTCTTTTTTTTTTTTTAATTTTTTAAATGTTTTATTTATTTTTGAGAGAGGGAGAGAGAGAGAGCGTGAGCAGGGGAGGCTCAGAAAGAGAGGGAGACACAGAATCTGAAGACAGGCTCCAGGCTCTGAGCTAGCTGTCAGCACAGAGCCCGACCCGGGGCTCGAACCCACAAACCGTGAGATCATGACCTGAGCCGAAGTTGGTCACTTACCCGACTGAGCCACCCAGGCGCCCCACCAAATCCTGATTTCTTTCCTCCTGAGCCATATGGCTCAGCATGACATCTGACCTCTCAAAGCTTGTTCCTCATCTGTAAAATCGGGGTCATAATAGCACCTGCCTCCCAGAGCTGCTGTAGTTAAATAAGATAAACCAAGGAGGGCATCTTAGAAGTGTAATTCACCCGCATACCTGTTAGCTGCTATTTGTAAACTCATCATTTTCCTTCTACCTCTGAGCCATTCATTTAACAAGCATTTAGGATGAACTACATAGATGACAGTCTTTAAAGATCGTGCAGTCAGGTGGAAGAAAAAGAAATATAGATAAATAATTATCATACTTTTAATTTGGCAAAGGCAGTGATAGAGTTAAAGATAGTTTGAGTTCCCCCCAAAAAAGCAAGGCTAAGATAAGGAATTGTAGGCATGCACTTATTTTGGGAAGTGGTCCTAGGGAACAGGGATGGAGGTCTGGGGGCTTGGGAAGAGAGAACCAGGCAGAAAAGAAAGCCCCTGCATAATGCTTTATCAAGCTGGACCAGTTGGAGGCAATTGGGGCTTCCTCTCCCTGGGCCTCTCGAAGGAGCCACAAGGAATATGCCTTATACTGAGTACCTGAAGGACAGAAGAGAAGACATTTGTCCATCAGCTCCTGGGCCCCAAGGCTCAAGTTACATCTTAGGGTGTTAATTCCCCCACCCTCCTGGGTTTGTGGGTGTGCAAATGCCTGGCATGTTTCTGCAGGCGTTTCGAGCCTCACGGTCGGGGAAGCCCAGGGGCAGAAAGCAAGGTAGGCCGGACAGCTAGGGAAGCGTGGTCAGCTTGTACCTGCTCAAAGCCGGTGGCCCCAGCAACAGCCGAGGTAAAATGCAGGCGGCCAGGTTGGGAGGCGGGACAAAGTCCCAGGGGCAGACGACGGATACCTACCACAGCACCAAGCCCTCATGTAGGGGGTTAGTGCTCGTAGAAGAGAGTCCAGCGAGCTCCCAGCCCCTCCCACCATGAGAGGATACAATGAGAAGTCTGTGATTCTGAAATGGGCCCTCCCCCGGCCAGGCCGGCTCGCTGAGCTTAGATTTCCAGCCTCCAGAACTGTGAGCCATCAAGTTCAGTTGTTTATAAGCCACCCAGATTGCGGTACTTTGTTATAGCAGCCCAAGAAGACAAGGATGGATCCTGAGCCCTGACAAGCCACATTCAAGTCACCACTGGGACGCCCACGTGCAGAGGGCCAAGAAGTCCGGTGGAGCTGGCGTCTGGTTGGTGAAATGTGAACACTGGAATGTGGAGAGATAGAACACGATGTTGAAAGCACATGGTGTGTCAGTTTTTCTGGTGATGCCCACAGGCTGAGAAGAGGATAGGTACCAAGTGCCCAGGCAGAGTGTTAGATCATTCCCAGGAGACAGGGAATCCATTACCAGGGTCCTTGGACACTCACCTCCAGCCTGTGACAGAGGGAGGATGTCAAGGGATAGACAATGTCTCTGAGGAGCTTTGGAGAGCTGTGGTATTTCTCCACAGAGGAAAGAGAGAGGAGGCAAAGGCTCGTGTTTTTCTGCAAGCCGGAAATGGACTGTGGGAAGGAGCCAATCTCAAGCCATCTTGAAAGTCACTGCCCAAGAGAATGGCCTAGAAGGACAGCAACCTGCACAGAAGGGAAGCCTAGAAGCCCAAGGGTTATATCTGTTGGAGAAGAAAACCATGTTGAGAGTTGCTGGTCGGAGGTCATGGTCAGAGGACCCCAGCATGGACGGGACGCACCCAACAAAAGAACCATCATTTAAAACTCTGCCATTATGAGAAAGAATGAAATCATGCCATTTGCAGCAACATGGATGGAACTGGAGGGCACTATGCTGAGTGAAATAAGCCAGTCAGAGAAAGACAGATATCATATGTTTTCACTCATATGTGGAACTTGAGAAACTTAACAGAAGACCATGGGGGAAGGGAAAGGGAAGAGGGAAAAATTAGTTACAAAGAGCGAGGGAGGCAGACCATAAGAGACTCTTAAATACAGAAAACAAACTGAGAATTGATGGGGGCAGGGGAGGGAGGGAAGAGGGGAAAATGGGTGATGGGCACTGAGGAGGCCACTTACTGGGATGAGCACTCGGTGTTATATGTAAGCCATGAACCATGGGAATCTACCCCCAAAACCAAGAGCATACTGTACACATTGTATGTTAGCCAATTCAACAAATTATATTAAAATAAACTGAAATAAAATAATAAAAAAATACAACTGCCATTCCCAGACAGCACCTGTGACTGAATACATCTGAGCCCATAGAGCACACCTCTCCCGTCCTATACTCTTCCTGAAAGCCACTTCCCAACACCCTTGGAAATGGAGGCACCAGCCCAATCAAGCCCTCAGATGAATGTAGCCCCAGGTGACATCTGACAGCAATCTCATGGGAGAGCCTGGGCCAGAACCTCCAAATTAGCCACTCCCAAATTCCTGACCACAGAAAGTGTACAAGATAGTAAGTAACATTCTTTTGAGCCATTGAGTTGGGGGGTGACTTTTTAGGCAGCAATAGATAACTACTACATGGCTCCACTCCCCACAACTACTGACTCAGAACTGGGGAGGGTTTCAGGAATCCATTTTTAATAAGCTCCATGGCTGATTCTTTTGATGACTAACCAAAGTTAGAGAAAGAAGAGAACTGAGCAGCATCTCTGGGAGAACCAACATTCATCTATGAATTTTACAGTCCTGAGGGTAAAGCAGACAAATAAGTTTACCAAACACTGCTTTTCTTTTTTGGTTCTTGTTCTGCTTGAGGTATTGACATAGAACATTGTGTTACTTTAAAAATGCACACAATGTTGATTTGAAACATTTATATGTCGCAATACGATTACCACCATCTTTGATAACACCGCTATCACATCACACAATTATCATTTCTTTTTTGTGGTGATAACATTGAAGATCTACTCTTAGTAACTTTGAAGTATATAAAATGGCATTGCTGACTATAATCATTATGCTGTGCATTCGATCTCCAGAATTTATTCATGTAGTTGCAAATTGTTTAGTTGTAATTGTGGGATCTGTGTTTGAAAGAGCTGGAAAGTGGTGTGGGGCATCAATTTTTAAGTCACTGAAACCAGAATGGCTTGTAGCTAAATAAACCGACAACGCCGCCAAGTGGACATTTTAAAACTCCTCTCATCTGAGTTTTTTTTTCCTGCCCCTGCAGATTCAGGTGACTAAAAGCCAATCACTGTGGGCTGAAATGCTGATTCACATTACGTTTGCCTCTCTGCTGTGTCTCAGCCATTGACTACCTAAACCACAAGCCCTTTCATGGGCCTCCCAAGAAGTCCGGTTTGGAAGATCAGACAAGAAAACCATGAAGACCATAAATACTACAAAATGTGATGTTGCAAAGAGATTTTCAAAATGCTTCGTCTCCTACTGCTCATGGAAATAAAGTGGTAAAGGAAGGAAGGTAAAAGAGAAAAAAGAAAAGAAGAAAAGAAAAGAAAAGAGAAAAGAAAAGAAAAGAAAAGAAAAGAAAAGAAAAGAAAAGAAAAGAAAAGGAAAGGAAAGGAAAGGAAAGGAAAGGAAAGGAAAGGAAAGGAAAGGAAAGGAAAGGAAAGNAGGAAAGAAAAAAAAGAGAAAAGGGGCACCTGGGTAGCTCAGTCAGTTGAGCATCTGACTTCAGCTCAGGTCATGATCTTACAGCCTGTGAGTTCAAGACCCGAGTCAGGCTCTGTGCTGACAGCTCAAAGCCTGGAAGCTGCTTCAGATTCTGTGTCTCCCTCTCTCTTTGCCCTTCCCTCACTCATGCCCTGTATCTCTCTCAAAAATAAAATACACCAATAAAAAAAAAAAAAAAAGCAAAATGACCAATAATGTCAATGTTATCTACTCTTAAAAAAAAGAGAGAGAAAGAAAGAGAGAGAAAGGGAGCATTAACCAAAAATCTATTTCTTCACAGCAGATTAGCCCTGTTGATGGCCCATACCTCCCAGTGAGGCTTGTCAGGGCCTCTCAGAGACAGAAAAGAATGGCTAAGAACAGGTAAAAGAAACAGTGTTAGGCTGGAGCATGAATGAGGGATCAAATCTGATATCCATACTGTTTCCCAAAAAGCAGAGACACAGCACCAACCCCTAAGTCTTGCCTCCCGTGAAACAAGAGACCAGATAGAACTGAGAGGCTGCAGCTCTGTCATCCTCCTTTGGCCCAAATCACTTGCCTTCCTGCACCATCCGGGGTACCATTTTGTACCACAAAGACTAAGGAAGAGAGAAAGCAAGAGGAGCTTGGCAGGTAAGGGTTCTGACACCAACTGACATGTGCGTGTTTTCCCCACACCAAGCAATTCCCCGACGCGAGCTGAGTGTCCTACAATTCAGCTCAATTCTGACACTGTCAATCTGGAGAAAGCCTCACATCCACAGGGTCAGGGCTCAGGCCCACAACACTCCCCACTACAGATGCCAGTCCCAAGTCCAAGTTATCATCTGTGCTTCGTGACCAACCAGCTACAGACTGAAGTTCCCAAGGCTCTCTCTTTGTGTGCAATTAGTGGGTTCACAGAATTCAAAGAAACATTGGTTTACTATAAAAGGATATAACTCAGGACCAGCCAAATGGAAGAAATGCATTGGGCAAAGTATGGCGGAGGGGACCAGAGTTTCCACACCCTTTCCAAGGGCACTACCCTCCCCCTATCTCTGTGTGTTCTCCAACCCAGAAGCTCTTCAAACCCCATCCTTTTGGGTTTTACAGAAGCTTCACCATATAGGTATGACTCATTGAATCACTGGTCATAGGCCGTTGATTGAACCTCCAAACCCTTGCCCCTCTCCGGAGGGGTGGGGCTGAAAGTTCCAATCCTCCAATCACCTGGTTGGTTCTTCTGGCGACCACGCCCAACCTCAGGTGCTGTACAAAAGTCACTTCATTAACATAACAAAGCATAACTCTGTTGCTCTTAACACGTCAAAAATTCCACGGGTTTTAGGAGCTCTGTGCCAGAAACAGGAACTAAGGCCAAATGTGTATTTCATGTAAGTTGCAATATCACAGCAGGGGACTGAAGTTCCCAGGCCATTACAGCAGACAAAGTTCAAGGTCAGGCAGTCAGCCATAGGGTTTCACAGAAACCTACACATCTAGGGAGGGCTGTGATTTCCTCCCCTGTTCCTGGGTACCCTTCCCATTCAACAAATATCGTACGGCCCTTCTGACGTGCTGGAGATATGAAGAGGAGTTTAAAAAACAAACAAGCCAACAGTTCTATTTTTGCCTCCTGGAGCTTTAAGGCTGATGGGGGACAGACATTAATCACTATCACACAAACACGGGTAAAACCGCAATTCTGGAAAGGCCTAGGAAAACTGGCATTGTGGAATTCAACCAGGAGAGAGGGGTTCCAGGAAAGGCTTTCCCCCCGAAGTGATGCTGTGGAATGAGGAGGAAATACCTGGGCCACGGAGCAGTAGGCAGATTCATGTAAAGACCCCAAAGAGCAGGAAGCCCTCCTAAACCACGTTTCCTCTTCAGCTTAGAATTAGCTGGAATTCAGTGTAAGGTGAGCTTTACCTTTTATATATAGAATGTATACTTCTTTATTGGACAACTAATGCTGTATAAAATCTCATCACTGGGGCACCTGGCTGGCTCAGTCAGTAGAACACCAGACTCTTGATCTTGGGCTTGTTGAGTTCAAGCCCACATTGGGTGTAGAGCTTACTTTTTAAAAAAATCAAATTACTTTACAGGAAGTGAGAACTACAGAGACAAGGAAAAAGGCAGAGAGGGGAGGTAGAGGAGAGGAGGGGAGGGAAGTAGGTCATGTCCCATCCACTCCCGGCCTTTTTCCATCACCCAAGCTTCAGATGCACTTCCTTGTTTACCTGGATTAGCGATAAGTGGTGTCCTTTTAGGTCAGTTATTTAACCCCCTTAGAGCACCACTCCCGTGGCCAAGAGATACCACGGAGAGCAAACTTCCCAAAAATGCTGGTGGTGTCATCATCCCAGGTGGGAACCCCAGCTCTGTGTGCTGGGCAAGCGGCTGTTCCTTCCTAAGCCTCAGTTTTCTCATCTGTAAAATGGAAAAATAATAATGTCTAATGGGCTCGTTGTGAGGATGAAACAGATGAAGCGAGGAACTGGCATGCCGGCTGGCATACAGTAGGCACCATATGCTGTCATCATCCCCACGGATCCAGGAGTGAAGAGAAGAGTCTGTGTCAGTCAAGGAACCAGCTCTTACAGTGCCTACTAGACGTCGAGGACTTGGCGAGATCACACAGTTGACTGAAGACTGGGATGTGGTGTTTACCAAATAAACAGGGTCTGCCTTTTGTTTGTTATTGTCCAACAGAAAAGAGAGACGGTAAACACATGAGGGCAAGTAATTAACTGAATGATGGCAGAGTCCAGGGGAAGATTCATCTCACTTGTATAAACTTTTTTTTTAATTGTTAAGTTTATTTATTCTGAGAGAGGGAGAGCAGGGGATGGACAAAGAGAGAGGGGGAAGAGAGAATCCTAAACAGACTCCACGCTGACAGTGCACAGCCCATTGCAGGGCTCAAACTCACGAACCCGTGAGATCATGACTGGAGCCAAGATCAAGAGTGAGACCTTAACCGACTGAGCCACCCAGATGCCCCTCACTTGTATAAACTTAAGGCATCACCCACAATCCAGAGACGTCTCACTGCTAATATTTTGGTCTATTTCTTTCCATTTTTTCCCACCTAACTGTAGGGAGTATTTTACTGAATCTAAAACACTGCTGGTTTTAAGCGATGCCATTACTTTATGGGCGCTGAGAACGCACCAATTAAGCTATCATCAGTTGGTTCCAGCAACAGTGAAATATACCAATATACAAAGTGTCTTCACATTGACAAAATATGGCACAATGTGTTTTGATATAACTGGAGTCACATCATATTATACCATGACATATACCATGCATCCTGCCTTTCATTTGGCATTATGCAATTAAAATTTTCTCATATCACTAAGAATTATTTGAAAATGTGATCTTTAATTATGGCAACAATGATAAGTTACATGTGTTATTAACACAACTAAATTTATACTAATTCCCCGGGTTATTTGTAGTATGGTGGCTAAGAACACAGACTGTACACTGAATGCCTGTTCAAATCCTACCTCTCACTACTTCTTGCGTGACTTTGGGCAAGTCACTTCTCTCTCCGCCTCACACTTCTCAACTGTGAAAGAGACTTAAAAGTAAGTTTCTCATTAGAGTTGTGAAGATTGGTTAATGCTTGTAAAGCAGTGCCTACACAGGATAGAAAGTGCTCAATATTTCAGCTCAAGTCATGATCCCAAGGTTGTGGGATCCAGCCCTGAGTCAGGCTCCATGCTAAGCATGAAGCCTGCTTAAGATTCTCTCCCCTCCCCACCCCCACACCCTGTCCCTCTTCCCCACTCTCTCTCACTCTCTCTAAAATTGAAAAAAAAAATTTTTTTAATTTAAAAAAGAAAGTGTTCAATAAGTGTTAGCAGTGGTAATTATTTAACAATACTCTGAATCTTTTGAGTTGTCTCGAGGATTTTGGCAAATAATGATGCAAGAATTAATATATTTTTTATAAGGGTCACCTGGTGACTTAGTTGGTTAAGCATCCAACTCAATTTCAGTTCCAGTCTTGATGTCAGGGTTGTGAGTTCAAGCCCCATTTCGAGCTCCACACTCCTGGGTGTGAAGCCTACTTTAAAAAAAAAAAAGCTCAAATTAAAGTTTGGAAGAAATATATTTGTTACAGACTTTTGCCCTTGTTTCTGAAGATCTCATAGCATTTAAGATATGGCATTACTAGGTCAAATGCTATGAAGTTTGGGTGGTTTTTTTTAATGTTTATTTTTAAGAGAGAGAGAGAGACAGAGTGAGTAGGGGAGGGGCACGAGCAGAGAGAGAGAGAGGGAGACACAGAATCCAAAGCAGGCTCCAGATGCTGAGCTGTCAGTACAGAGCCTGACACGGGGCTCGAACTCATGAACTGCGAGATCATGACCTAACCCAAAGTCAGACACTTATCCAACTGAGCCACCCAGGTGCCTCTGGTATGAAGCTTCAAGAACACTGATAGAGAATATCAAATTAGTCTCCCAGAAAATTCTATTTGGGTCTCCTCTAGCACGGTTCAAAAAGAAACACGTCGGGGCGCCTGGGTGGCTCAGTCGGTTAAGCATCTGACTTCAGGTCAGGTCATGATCTCGCAGTTTGTGGGTTCGAGCCCCACATCAGGCTCTGTGCTGATGGCTCAGCCTATTTCAGATTCTGTGTCTCCCTCTCTCTCTCTCTGCCCCTTCCCCACTCATTCTCTGTCTCTCAAAACTGAATAAATGCTAAAAAAAAATAAAAAAAAAAAAAGAAAATCATCACTTATTTGCTAACTACTATTACTATGATCTCACTATGTCAGTTTTCAATTCTTAGATAACCAGTGAGGTGGAATATTTTCATTTTTCTTTTTCAGATTTCCAGTACAAATTACTTTATCCAGAGATAAAATAATTTGCAAAAATTTTAGTAAGAAATTGTACCTGAAAATAGAGCAAACATGTATCCAGAAAAATGAGGCAGAAGCCAGAAAGTGACTTGCTTAACTCAGGAGTATTCCCCAAGACACAGAGAGGCTCTCTCAGCATAAGAACATTCTAGAAGTAGGGTGGCTCAGTCAGTTAAGTTCAGGTCATGATCTCACGGTTCATGAGAGAACCCACATTGGGCTCTCTGCTGTCAGTGCAGAGCCTGCTTTGGATCCTCTGTCCCCCTCTCTCTCTGCCCCTCCTATGCTCATGCTGTCTCTCTCTCTCTCTCTGTCTCTCAAAAATAATAAACATCTTTAAAAGAGAACATTCTAGAAGCGCATCAGGTTTCTATCTACAATCCCCTGCTAGAGACTAGTCCAAAGCCCAAAGGCACCAGAAGTCTCTGGCTGATAGGATTCTTTACTATCTCACATGCTTCCTTTAGTTTCCCCTTTCTCTCCCTAAATGTGCCCGGTGGTATTTATTTTAAATTTTTTTTTAAATATTTTTATTTATTTCTAGGCGAGAGAGAGAGACAGCGTGAGCAGGGGAGGGTCAGAGAGAGAGGGAGTCACAGACTGAAAGAGGCTCCAGGCTCTGAGCTGGCAGTCAGCACAGAGCCTGATACGGGGCTCGAACCCACGAACTGCGAGATCATGACCTAAGCGAAAGTCGGACGCTTAACCGACTAAGCCACCCAGGCGCCCCTGGTGGTATTTATTTTAAATCCAAGCGATACAATGCCACAGTGCAAACTGACCTGTGGGAAAATATTTGGGCTCAATCCCAATTTTCTTCCATAGACTGAGACTCCTGTGACAAGGAGCAAGTGAGAACCTCGAAAGGGGAAACGATGTGCTCCCACAAAAATTTGTCCTATTTTGGAGGATGAAGGTGTGGACTCTTTAAGTCTACTTGAGGAAGACAACCAAGAAGGTGTATGAGGTACAAAGCAGATGGTGCACGCATGGCACTTATTATCAGCAGCACACCCTGGGAGCGCGATGTCAACAGGACAATTCAATCAACAAGTAGTACGTGTCTACCCCATCTATCTGCTGAGAAATCCCACAGCCTTCAGTGCAAATTCTGGCACTACATGCCACTTTCCTCTACGTGCTTTGGGGAAATCACTTAATCTCTCGTGACCCTTAGACGCCTCAGAAGTAAAATGGGACTATCACCTACCGTTTGGAGTCTTGGTAGAGATTCCCTAAAAAACGGTGGGAAGCTAAAGCTTATGTGCTGACTGGACGGCACCAAAATGAGAAACTTTGTGCCTCAGGGGTGCTTGGGTGTCTGTCAGTTAAGCATCCAAATTTGGTTCAGGTATAATCTCACTGTTTGTGGGTTCGAGCCCCACATCGGGCTCTGTGCTGACAGCTCAGAGCCTGGAGGCTGCTTCACATTCTGTGTCTCTCTCTCTCTGCCCCTCCCCCAACTTGTGCTCTTTCTCTCTCTCAAAAATAAATAAATAAACATTAAAAAATATTTAAAAAAAATAAACTTTGTGCTTCAAAGGATACCACCAATAAAGTGAAAAAACACAGAATGTGAGAAAATTTTTACAAGTCATAATCCTGATAAGGAACTTGTACCAAAATATATAAAGAACTATCAGAACTCAATAATGAAAACAAGTAAAACAAATTAAAAATGAGCAAAGGATCTGAGCAGGCATTTCACCAAAGAAGCTATGCAAATGGCCAAATGGAGTCATGATAACTTGCTGGTGGGAAGGTCAATGCTACAGCCACTTAGGAAAACAATCAAGCAATTCCTAAAACAGTTAAACACAGAGTTACAATGAAAGCCAGCAGTTTTATACCTAGCCATATATTCAAGAGCAATGAAAACATATATGCACACAAAAACTTGGACACAAATATTCATAGCAGCATAATTCACAATAGCCAAAGAGTATAAACAACTCAAGTATCTATCAATCGGTGAATGAATAAATAAAATATGGCATATCTATACAATAGAAAATTATTTGGTAATAAAAAATGAAATACTGATGAATTCTACAATATGGATCAACCCTGAAAACAAGCTAAGTGAACATAACCCTGTTACAAAAGACCACACATTGTACGATTTCATTTATATGAAATGTCCAGAAAAAAACAAATTGATAGAGACAGAAAGCATATTAGTGGTTATCTAAGGCTGTAGGGCAAGGACTAAGGGGTGTGGGTTTTCTTTTTGGCATAATGAAAACGTTTTAGTGTTGATCACGGTGATACTGTACAACTCTATGCATATGTAAAACCCACACACTTTAAATGGGTAAATTGTATGGTATGTGAATTATAGCTCAGTAAATCTGTGTATTAGATGGATGGACAGAAGGAAGGAAGTAAGGGAGGGAGGGAGGGAAGGAAAAAACAAAGGAAGGGAGGAGAGGAGGGGAGGGGGGAGGGGAGAAGAGAGGGGGAAGGAAGGAAGGAAGGAGGGAGGGAGGGAGGGAGGGAGGGA
>NW_024081406.1:149995-178709 GCF_003009895.1 Hyaena hyaena
AGAAAAAAGGAAGGAAGGAAGGAAGGAAGGAAGGAAGGAAGGAAGGAAGGAAGGAAGGAAGGAAGAAAAAGAAGAAGAAAGAAAGAAAGAAAAAGAAAGAAAGAAAGAAAGAAAGAAAGAAAGAAAGAAAGAAAGAAAGAAAGAAAAGAAAGAAAGAAAAGAAAGAAAGAAAGAGAAAGAAATCAACCCATAATAATGGTAGCTCCCTAAAGGAAAAAAGCTTATGTGCTAACACCTTCTTTTGGGGACGATGCAATCTCAGGAAGCAAGAATGAAAAGGAACAGGAGAAATACAGGAAAAGAAACAGAACAAATTCTAGGCAGTGCGTTCCTGGACTGATTGCAGCTTGCTAACAAGTGCAGCCAATTGCTTGGTCTTGCGAGATGTCTTCAGAGGGGCTGAAGGAATTATTACATCTCAGAAAAGTCCATCCAAGGGAGCAGGAGGCTCTCTCCAGCCTCCTCCCCGCTCCCACAGGGCGGCAGCTTGTTGCCTTCAGAGCGCCTCACCAGGCCTCTCCAGGTGGCCGCTGGGGACGCCTAGCCCCCGGAGGATCCACTGGCCAGTGGGCAGGATGCATTTGTGCGAGACGGTGCGGACAAAGGGTAGCAGCAGCAAGAGCAGCAGGGGCTGGCTGCAGACGTGCAGGGCCCACAAGCTACAGGGCTGTTCTCTCTGGGCAGAAAGCCGTGCAGGTGTATCTGGGGGAAGTGTGTAGACAAAGTCGCCAAAACCAAGGGGTACTGTGAAAATGAAATGAAAACACATTCCAACTTCCTGGCACCCAACAAACAATAAATGATAGCTCTTTGTGTTTGTTTCTCTCCCAAAAAGACTTTAAATGCCTCTGGAGGCAGATCTTATGCACCTTTCTGATATGCACAGCATTTTGCAAATCAGGTAGGTCAGTAAATATCTGCCAATTAAGTGCATGCTTTTAACCTGACCCTGAAAAAGTGTTTAACAAATAGCTGACTGTACTACTGAATGATGTGCTTTTAAAAAGTAACACCATTATTGTTTTCCTATCATAGCTCAACATAGAGACTACTTTATGTTTTTAATGTTTACTTATTTGAGAGAGAGAAAAAAAACCATAAGAGTGGGGGAGGGGCAGAGAGGGAGGTAGGCTCCTAAGCAGGCTCTGCACTGTCAGCACTGACTTGAACTCATGCGGGACTTGAACTCATGAACTGTGAGATCAAGACTAAAGCCAGAGTCAGACCCTTAATCGACGGAGCCACCCAGGCGCCCAAAGAGAATAATTTTTTTTAACTAATTACTTTCTGAGCACTCCTAGGCCCAGTCCCTTTGCATGAATTCCCCTCCTTAATCCTCAGAGATCATTGCCATTGTGCTCCCATTTCTCATTTGATTGAGACATGGAGAGATTAAGGGATCTGCTCGAGGTTCTACAGCAAGTAAGTGGAAGCACCGTGTTCAAATGCAGTCATTCTGACTCAGAGCCCTTATACTTAACCATTACTCTATACAGCTTCTGGGTGTAGGTCACACTCCAACTGAAAGTTCCCAAGAAAAATCCTCATCTATGTAACAGAGTAGACCACAATGGGCTCCTTCCCAGAGCTCCGCAGCCCTGTGACATGTAGCTCTGACAACTGCCAGAAGCCATGTACACCCTGGGACTGTACAGGCTGACCCCCACACTGCTGAGAGCCCATGTGGAGAGACCAGAAGCTTCCAGCAAGAGCGTGGCAGGAAATGAGCACATGAAATGGCATTCCTCAGCCAGCTCAGGTTAAGGTAACCTGAAAAGTCAAGAAGCCAGGCTGAAAATGGTACATGTCAGATCAGTTCCTCGGGAAAAGATTTAGTGATAAGAGTATATCTCTGAGAACAAAGCAGACCCAAAAAGCCTGCTAGATTTTTCCAGATTCCTGTTCAGGGACAAAGTTTAGAAGACTCCAACAAAGCATCTCCATGGAGTTGAAACTGTCTGCACACCAGTTCCTCTCTCTCACCCCCGCTGCTGTCCTCAATCTGCCCGGCAGCATTATTAGTGGCCGCCCGCAGCAAAGTCCTTCACCTTACCTGACTTCTCAACAGCGCTTGACGATGCTGTTCATTCATTGCTTCTCAATATGCTTTCCTCCCTTTACCCCTAGGGACACCGCATTCTAACTTTTTCTCCTACCTTGTTGGTTGTTCCTTCTCAGTGCCCCTGGTTGATTTCCTGTTCTTCCCAATCTCTCAGTTTTGGCACACTTGGTCCTTGGTCTTCTCTGCACAGATTTAATATATTGCTAGTGTCAGTCCGTTCAGGCTGCTGTATCAAACTAGCAACAGACTGAGTGGCTTATAAACAACAGAAATGTATTTAACAGTTGTAGAGGCTGGAAGTCTGAGATGTGGGTGCTGGTATGTTAGGGTTTTGGGGAGAGCCCTCTTCTGAGCTACAGAATACTGACATCGCATTGTATCCTCCATGGCGGAGAGCAGAGTCGAGAAGCAAGCTTTTCCATGCCTCAGAAGGGAACTAATCCTGTGGGCTCCACTCTGATGACCTTATCTCATGCTGACTGTCTGCCAAAGGCCCCGCCTCCTAATATCATCACATTGGCAGGAGTTGAGCCTCAACATATGAATTGGGCATGGGGAGATACAAACATCCAGTCCGTAATAGCCAGTTACCAGTGTATTGCCTCTCTGCTCCTAAGTCACACTGCATTGCCTATTTAGCTCTAATGGGGATGAACCTTGTAAGTTATCTCTCCTGCAGGGCTGAAATGATGCTGAGTTATTCAATAGGAAATGCTGAAGAGATGCTGCAAGAGGAAGGGGATTCTCTTCCTGGTTCTGGTTTCCTTCCATATTGCTTCTGCTTCATGGCCACCATGTGCATGCAGGGGACATCCCGAAACACTCCACAGATGGCTTCCATCCATGAGTGTTGTCAGCTCCCAATGGTCAGAATCCCCGGTGAATCTCAACGGTGACCCAGTGGAGGTGCTTCCTGGCCTCAGTCTGACTGTACCTTGGTGGGGGCATTTTCTGATTCCCCAGTGATCACAGACCAGCACTGGCCCCAGGAAACCCAGCACAGTTCTCCGCCACCCAATGAGCCACTACCAAACCTTCTCCAAGGAGGTCCAGATGCCAGCCGTGGGGAGAGGTTGCCCTTTATATTTAATCCTTTGTTATCGACAAATTCTTTACCTTAAATTTGCCCTGTTCACACCACTGTGTAACTTTTAGCTCCTGGATCGTGACTGATAGACCCTTGGTGATCTTGCCTGTCTATTCTCACAACTTCAAATGTCAACTCTATGTCCACAACTTCCAGCTCATTCGCGCTCTCTCTCTTTTGAACTCAACTCAAAATACATCTCCCCACTGACTATCTGCACTGGGACATTAAAAGAGCAAATCTGTTTGCCCAAATGCCTTTCCTGATCCCCCAGCACATCTGCCGTAGCCACAGCCTTCTCCACCACATTGATAAACAACCTGATCTTCCCTTCTGTTCACATAAAGACTTTGGGAGTCATCAATGACTCTTCTCTCTCTGTCGCACCCTCACATTAAATCAACCTGTTAACTCTACCTTTAAAATATGTTATCGGGGCACCTGGGTGGCTCAGTCAGTTAAGCTTCTGACTCTTGGTTTCAGCTCAGACCATCATCTCACAGTTCGTGGGATCAAGACCCATGTCGGACCATGTCAGGCTCTGTGCTAACAGTGTGGAGCCTGCTTGAGATTCTCTCTCCCTCTCTCTTTCTCTGCCTCTCCCCAACTCGTGCTCACTCTCTCTCAAAAACTTCTTAAAATATATCAATTAAATAATGCTATTAATCATATTAAATATAATAAATATATGCATAATAAAAATAATAGCATAATTAATAGCATAAATAATATATGTTATTATTTAACTTGCTTCTTACCATATCACTCCCTCCTTGCCTGGATTATTGCAATAGCCTCCGTATATACTCAACACAACAGTCAGAACAACCTTTTTTAACACATTTTGTCACGGGCACCTGGGTGGCTTAGTCAGTTAAGCATCTGTCTTCAGATCAGGTCATGATCTCACAGTCTGTGAGTTTGAGTCTCATATAGGATTCTGTACTGACAGCTCAGAGCCTGGAGCTTGTTTCCAATTCTGTGTCACCCTCTCTCTCTGCCCCTCCCCTGTTCATGCACATGCTCTCTCTCTCTCAAAAATAAATGAACATTAAAACAAAAATTTTTGAACACATCTTTTCACTCCTTTGCTCAAAACCCTAGCAATGGCTGCCAAAAGTCAAAGCCAAAGTCCTTAAAATGAACCACCCTACATTTGCCGTTTTCAAGCTGTCCACCAAGATGCCCCAGGACAGCACACTGCGTTCAGGGGACCCCACAGGGTACTTTCCATTTCCTAGGTTTACATGGCAATACCTGACCGATACTGTCACTAAGACAGTAATGGCACCACGAGCCAGGAAAGTGTGGGGATCTGTGCCCAACACAATCACGTCTCTGGTCTCAGCCACAGCTGCTCTTCATCGCCCTATAAGTCTACTCTGCCACCTCAGCCATGCCTCGTACACCCCTGCCTTGGGGCCTCTGCACTGCCTGGTCCTTTCACCTAAGACACTCTGACTTCTAAGTGGGAAACACACCGGAAGAAGGGGTGGCTAACTTCTGTACCTCCTTTAAGATTTGCTCAGTCAGTTGAGCATCCATCAGACTTCAGCTCGTCATGATCTCAGTTTGGGAATTTGGGCTCCACATCAGGCTCTCTGCTGTCAGTGTGGAGCCCACTTTGGATCCTCTGTTCCCCCCTCTCTCTTTGCACCTCCCCTGCTCACGCCCTCTCTCTCAAAAAGAAATAAATATTTGGGACCCATGGGTGGCTCAGTTAGTTAAGCATATGATTCTAGATTTCAGCTCAGGTCATGGTCTCACAGTTCATGAGTTTGAGCCCCATATCAGGGTCTGTGCCAACAGCACAGAGGCTGCTTGGAATTCTCACTCCCACTCTCTCTGCCTCTCCCTTGCTCTTTCTCACTCTCTCTGAAAAATAAATAAAAAACAAACACTTAAAAATAAAGAAATAATCACTTTTTTAAAATTAAAAAAAATTTGCTCAAATGTCACCTCCTAACATGAGGTCATTGCTCACTGTCTGCCTTAGCTCTGGCTGGGTACCACTGACTGGGTAACCTAATCAACAGTGTACCTTCTGGAGGCTGGAAGTCCAAGAACAAGGTGACAGCTGATTAGGTTTCTGCTCAGGACCCTTCCTCGTTTGCAGACAGCCACATGCTTGCAGTATCAAGTGTAGGGGCACAGGGCAGGCTGCCCCAAGATGGGACACTTTAGCATAAAGATTATTTTGACTGAGAAGTCATTAAAACCCAGCAGATGCAGGAAAAGCTCTTTGCCTCCCCTACAAATGCCTAAATTTATATTAGAAAGGAGAGCCTGTAACTGAGAGCTCTTAACAGAGACTCCCCTTTCCCTAAGGAACTTACCTGCATAATAGGACCACCAATTATTTTTTCAAACTTCTTTCACCTCCCTGCTAATGAGCTTCTTCTCTTCGTATCCTCAGGCCCTACTCCTCTGCTAACCTCCTGTTAGGAAGTTATGTTGCCTCATTGTTTTCAGAATTTCCTGCCTACGTGGATTCCTCATATTTACACCCCTCATACTTTACTTTCTCTTGTTAATGTCTCATGTCAATTTGATTCTAAGTTCAGCTCCAGAAGGACCATAAGGCAGAGGAAGGTGTTCCTCCCTGACACTTCTTATGGCTTTTCCTCAAAGCCATGTGCCCAGAGAGAGCTCTCTGGTGTCTCTTCTCATAAGGACACTGATCATATGGGATCTGGGCTCTCTCTACTTTATGCTCATTTAATTTTAATTACTTCTTTAGAGCCCATCTCCCATTTACAGCCACATTGGGGGCTAGGGCTTCAACACGGGAATTTGGGGGAAGACACACACATTCAGTCCATTACCACCACCCTCCCTAACAGCAACCCCCTCCCTCCCTAACACTCCTCTACCCACCCCTCCACCTTGCTCTTTTTTTCCCACAGATCATACCTTTTTCTCATACTCTGAATGTCTTCAGGGTCTAGTACACTGTTTATAGAAGAAATTATATGAAGGCAGAGGTCTCTGTCTACTTAATTCACATCAGAGCCTATTACATAGTAGGCAATCAAAAATTACTTGAAGATGGGGGCGCCGGGGTGGCTCAGTCGGTTAAGTGTCCGACTTCAACTCAGGTCATGATCTCACGGTTCGTGGGTTCAAGCCGCGCATCAGGCTCTGTGCTGACAGCTCAGAGCCTGGAGCCTGCTTCGGATTCTGTGTGTGTGTCTCTCTCTGCTCCTCCCCAGCTCATGCTGTGTCTCTGTCTCTCAAAAATGAATAAACGTTAAAAAAATATTTAAAAAAAAAATTACTTGAAGATGAACATATGGCAGAGGGAAAAAGAGAGAGAGGGAAACAAACCACAAGAGACTCTTCATGATAGAGAACGGACTGAGTGTTGATGGAGGGAGATGAGTGGGGGATGGGCCAAATGGGGGATGGGCACTAAGGAGGGCGCTTGTGATGAGCACTGGGTGTGTATGTAAGTGATGGCTCAATGAATTCTACTCCTGAATCCCATACTGCACCGTATGTTAACTAGAATTTAAATAAAAATGTGAAAAGGGAAAAAAAATCTTGTTGAATGATTAGCTAAAGAATGGAGAAAATACTCCTCTTCTTCAGCCCCTCGCTCCTTCTTTTCTCCTTGCACATCACAAAGGAAAGGCAAAGAAACATGCCTAAGTAACCAGTCATAAGGTCTGGTTGCCAAGTGGAATGAAACGAACTCTACCACCTACAAGTCACTTAACTTATGGGACTGTTTCTTCACCTGAAGCATGGAGATCGTCTTTCCAGACATTACCAGGAGAATGGATATGCGATGCCATGTGCCGTGTGTGCTGTAAACAACTACAAAAACAACAAAAACTTATTGCTCACAGTTCTGGAGGCTGGAAATCCAAGATCAGGGTGCTGACGTGGTTGGGTAAGGGCACAGACTTGTGTTTCTGTGCTTTATACATAAGGGCTCATCCCCCAAAGGCCCACCTCCTAATGCCTACACTGTGGGCGTTAGGATTTCAACATATGAATTTCAGGATCAGAAGGAGAGGACACAAACATTCAGACCATAACACTGGGTGACTTTGAACAAATCGGTCCTACTTTTCTGAGTCCCCACCTTCTTTCCTGTAAAACTTGGATAATATTATCTTGAAGTTGTCCGGGAACAAGAGTATTCCCCCTTCAAAGGCCCTTCAAGCTGGACTAAGAATCAAATTGGTATGAGACAGATTAACATAGTATCTAAATAGTACACGTACAGGGAATCCACATTAACAGGGACATTCCAAAGATGGGCAAAATGAGGCAGAGAAGTCATTCTAAACTAAGGAGCAGGGGGTAGGGGTCTGGGACTTCGAAGGGAAGGAATGGAATTCACAGGGAATAAGAGCAGATGTTGGGGCACCTGAGTGGTTCAGTTAGTTGAGCGTCTGACTTTTGATTTAGGCTCAAGTCATGATCCCAAGGTCATAGGATCAAGCCCCACATCAGGCTCTATGCTAAGTGTGGAGCATGCTTAAGATTCGCTCTCTCCCTCCCTCTGCCCCTCTCCCCGGCTTGCATACTCTCTCTCTAAAATAAAATGAAATTAAGTCTTAAAAAAAAAAAAAGAGCAGATGTTTGGTAATTAGATGTTTGCCCTATCATACATATGGGTCACTCAGATAAAATTTACCTCTGCTAATAACTCTTATTCTGGAAAAGACCCCCAGTTTAAAATCTGCTATATAGTTGAGAGAGGGTCAAAGGTTTCTCTTGAGCCCACTGGGTCTAGATTCCCTTCAGCTCAAAATATTCTTCATGCCAATGTAGCCCAACGTGGGGTGGCCTGCCCCCGGCCCCTACAAAGTATAGTGTCAAGAATCAGAAATGACTCCTCAAATAGTTAAACATAGAATGCCAAATGACCAAGCAACCCCACTCTATCCAAAATAACTGAAAACAGGTACCACATAAATGCTCACAGCACTATTTACATCAGGCAAAAGGTGGACACAATCCAAATATCAACGCATGAATGGGTAAACTAGTTGTACTATAACCAACAATGAAACACGGTCCAGCCCCAAAAAGGAACGAAGGGCTGATACTTGCGACAACATGGGTGAACCTGGAAAACACGGGAAGCGGAAGAAACATGCACAAAATTGCATATCATAATTCCACTCACAGGAAATATCCAGAATAGGGAATTTCACAGATATTGAAAGCACAGTAGCACTGGCCAGGGCCTGGAGGCATGGGGAATGCAGAGTAACCCTGGTTTTGGGTTTTTTTATGTTTATTTATTTTTGAGAGAGAGGGAGAGAGAGAGAGAGAGAAAATGAGCAGAGGAGGGGCAAAGAGAGACACACAGAATCTGAAGCAGGCTCCAGGCTCTGAGCTGTCAGCACACAGGGCTCAAATCCACAAACTGCGAGTTCGAGACCTCAGAAGTTGAAGTTGAAGTCAGACACTTAACCGACTGAGCCGCCCAGGTGTCCGGAGGAGTAACTGCTTAGTGGGCATGGGGTTTAATTTTGGAACAGATTTTGTAACTAGAATGAGGTATTGGTTAAAGAATACTGGGAACACACTAAATGCTATTGCGTTTTTCCTTTTAAAATGCTTACTTTTGTTATTTGAATTTTATCTCAATAAAAATTATTGTAAAGAATCAAAAACACCTGAGTGGCTCAGTCAGTAAAGCATCTGACTTCAGCTCAGCTCATGATCTCACAGGTCATGAGTTTAAGCCCCACATCTGGAGCCTGCTTCAGCTTCTGTGTCTGGCTCTCTCTCTCTCTCTGCCCCTCCCCAACTCATACTGTGTTTCTCTCTCAAAAATGAACAAACATTAAAAGAATTTTTTAAAAAGAATCAAAAAGGAAGGGTGCCTGGGTGGCTCGTCGGTTTAATGTCTAACTCTTGATTTTGGCTCGGGTCATGAGCTCACAGTTTGTGGTATTAAGCCCTGTGCCAGGATCCACACACTGGTAGTGCAGAGTCTGCGTGGGATTCTCTCTCTCTCTGCCCCTCCCCGGCTGGTGCTCTTTCTCTCTCTCTCAAAATAAATATTAAAAAAAAAAAAAAGAAAGAAAAAGAAAACACATAGTAAAGTCCTTTATAAACAGCAGCCACCTGGTGACTGGGCTTCTGGGCTACGTTATGGCCTCTACTGGCAATGAGGAGGGGAAGTTCTTTCCCTGGGTCTGTTTCCTCATCGGCGTAATGGCTGGGTGGGATGAGACCACCATTCACCACTGGCACAGCCGCTATGGGCCACGTGCAGCACTGCTTCTAACTACACAGGGCCATCCCGCCGCCTCTGCATTCTGACAGCCGCATCCAGGAACCATGCCTGTGTTCTTGTGTTGAAAAAGCTGATTTCAACTCTTAAGTCCACCCGCTTCCCATGACTACGTTCGTCAAGGACTGTATTTTAAGCCACAGTTGATTACAAAAGACGACACCATAAATGAAGTACATTTATTAGGAAGATAAACTCCAAATAACAAGTAGCTCTGAAATACACTTGGCAACCTCACAGGACAGGATACCTAACCAGAGTCCACGGGATTTTGCTTACAACACAAAAGGAGTTTTAAGGCAGTTCCATCTGGTGGCTACAAAAGCGATGTCTGTTGACATAAACAGAACACTGAACACTACGGCCCCCGAACATCCCCCGTATCGACAAATCTCTGAACTAGTTAGGTTGACAGCCACTGTCAAGGGCAGAGAATGCAAGTCACAAACACAATTCAGGTGGACGCAGACCCAGAGGGCCAGATGGGTACCTTCTAAACCTGCGCAGCTAACAGACCGTCTGCGCAGTCACAGGCCTCCACCCTCACACCTTCCGACCTCACGGGAACTTCACACTGTCCTGGGAGAACTGCACATCAGGGGAGGGGACAAGCAGGGCTCACGATCTCATACCACAAACCAGACGACAGAAAACGCAGGACCTACACAGACGCACTGAGATAAACGACTTTTCTGGCAGGTCTCCGGCAGACACGGAGATGAAACTTAGAAATACGCCAGGGTGAGCTCCGTCTTTCCCTCCGTGGTGACCACCTGAACGAGGCTCCCTGAGTTCGGTCGGTTTTTCTCTATGATCCAGTCATGGAAGGTTCTAGAACAAAGAAGACAAGCTTTACATTTTCAAAGCAAAACTCTTGACGACGCATGCTTATATTCCCATCCGTGGCTTGTGGGGAGAGGACAGCAGCAGCAGCTGTGGAAGAGCCACAGGGACACAGAGCCAGGTCCCCCGTGACCTCAGTGCTCATTCCAAGGTCCGAGTGACCACATTTGATGAGATTTTAACTTCTGTTTTTGTATTTTTCGTCATTCGTAGAATCCTTTGCAACACAGTAGTATGATTTTAAGTGATTTTAAAAAGATTGTAACTAGTTAATTCTAAGAGAAAGACATGTACACAATACCTTACTTTTTGAGAGCAAGTGTGTGCACACACGAGCAGGGGAGGGGCGGAGGGGAAGAATCTCAAGCAGGCTCCACACTCAGCACAGAGCCTGACTCAGGGCTCGATCCCACAACCCTGGGATCATGACCTGAGCTGAAATCAAGAGTCAGATGCTCAACTGCCTGAGTCACCCAGGCGCCCCAGAGGTGCACAATACTTTTTACTTTCCTATATTAGCTTCCCAGAAATTTAAAAGAAATTCATTTTTTTTTTAAAGTAACCATTCATGGAACACCCACAGCAATGGAAAAAGATTCCAAAAAACTGAGGACTACAATAAAATATTTTAAGTGCAGGAAGGGGGACATTAATTATGCTCTGTGCAGAGAAGGAGCCCTGCCTGGGGGAGGTGGGAAGCCCCCTCAAAGGTGACAGGAATTATAAAGGGAACAGCAAATTCACAAGGTGCAACAAGTACCTGAGCATCTGTTTTACTGTTTATTATTTTTGATTATTGTTTTTGAGAGAGAGAAAGAGAATGACAGAACGTGAGCAGAGGAGGGGGTAAGGGGAGAGGGAGACACACAAGACGAAGCAGGCTCCTGGCTTCAAGCTGTTAGTGCTGGGCCCAACGCGGGGCTCGAACTCACGAACCCCAAGATCATGACCTGAGCCGAAATTGGACGCTTAACCGACTGAGACACCCAGGTTCCCCACAAGTAGCTAGTAATTTTCAAACAAAACATTTACATTTGAGTGCACGGTCCCCTTGGACGACCCACCAGCTAGGACTCCGGACTTTAACTGGGAAGCACTCAGGAGTGTCTGAGATACTCTTTGGTACTGATCAGTAGCCTGCTAGACCAGAGCCGATGGTCAAGATCCCACCCTGAGGGCTCACCAACCCAAGGGCAGTTATTCCCCAACAGCAAAGCGCTGCTAAAACTCCCCGAAGTCCCATCCATGTCATGACCCATCCCTGGGGCCGAGCAGGGCTTAGAGATGGCTCTGAGGGAGACCGGTCAGGTGGCTGGATGTGAAGGGGCACGTGCATTACTTATGCCTGTTTTAAACTGTCTTACTTCCTCATCCTCATTATCGGTCTGCGGCAGACGAGGGAGAACAGCACTGTGACCACGGAGAGCAAAGGAGGTTAACGTGCCCTGGACATTCGAAGCACATTTTATGCCCAACTGTCACTTGAGTTTTCAAATCCCACAAACGAACGGTGCCATGATTTCTGGAACAAAGGACGGCTGTCTCAGCCACCGTCTGTGGCCCCACAGCTCGGCACTAATTCAGAAACGTGACCCCCTATGTTCCATCTAGAACCCAGGTCATAGATGCTGTTGGAAGTACTGGCTTTTAAAAAGAAGCTCAAATGCAAGACACAATTCAAACCTTGGAGGCAGAACTTTGGGCCTAGTTATGACCACGGGCCCTGCAGCCACACTACCTGGATCAAATCTTGGCTCCGTGATGTGGTCTTAGGCATGTCTCCCCCTCACCCTCCATGCCTCAAGTCCCCAAATCTTAAATAAAAATGACAGGACCTCCCTCAGTGACTTGCTATGAACATTAAATAAGATTATAGTTGGGGCGCCTGGGTGGCTCAGTTGGTTAAGTGTCTGACTCCTGATTTAGGCTCAGGTCATGATCTCACGGTTTGTGAGTTTGAGCCCCGTGTCGGGGAGTACAGAGCCTGCTTGGGAGTCTCTCTCTCTCTCTCTCTCTCTCTGCCCCTCTCCCACTCCCTCTCAAAAATAAATGAACTTAAAAAAAAAAAAAAAAGATAGCAGTTAAAATGGTGACGGCACATAACAAGTGCTACATAAATACTGGTCCCAAACAAAAAGTCCCAAGTGCCTGTCAATTTAATTCAAATGAGATCTGACAGCAGGCCAGACGCACATCCCGAACTTTGCAAACATCTCGTACACACAGCTGTCAAAGCGGCGGACACACCGGCATGATGGGGTAAGGCCATCCCCCCGTGGGGGGGCGGGGACAGCCTCTTCTTCATCTCCCTGTCCTGGGGCCCAGCCCAGCACCTGGCCCACAGGGTGCGCTCGGGGAAGACGTACTTACCACGCAGGGCTGTGGGGAACGGAGGTCTAGACAACAGCTAACTCGTTCTCCATGATCTTCAAATGCCACCCATATTCAGGGTTGGGTGAGAACAAAGGACACTCCCTGTGGGTGTGCGGCTCAGCACTCACTCAGACACGGGAGTCCAGATGTTCCCTGGATCAGCATCCGACTCCCACACTGCTGCTCCCCGTTAGCAGGGACGTTGACAATGACATTAACAGGAGCAGAGCTTTACGAAGTACTTATTACGGGTCAGACGTGCCAAGCGCTACCACATTTAATCCTCCTAATAGTTATTACGGACTCCATTATACAGAAGAGGAAACTGAGGCCTAGAGCAGTCAGACAACATGCTCAGGCTGGTCAGCGGGAGATTCAGGTCAGCACTGCCCACCCCTCCCCTCTGAGATTCACACTGACGTGTGGCATACCCTCCTGGGCCCGGCGATCCCACAGAGCTACCTGGACTGGGAAGCTACGAGAACACAGCCTAGTCTGTAAAAGGCAGAGAAATGGGGCTGGAAGCTGCTTTGTCACTGACAGTATGTCAATACTCACTCAACCAGGAACTCCAAGGGCGTCCAGGAACTGAAGTCAGCCTCGGGCATGGACTTCCTGTTCATCGGGGTATCCAGGGTCACCCTGCAGGGGACAGAGACGAGGCCGTTGGGTGTGCCTGCCTCCCCCGTGTAAGAATTATGGCTGCCCAGTCCTCCTCAGCCAGGAACAGGCACCGTGAGCCGCCGGCACCAGGGTGGCCGCGCTTACACGGGGAGATCACACGGGGACAATCAGGGAGGCCAGGACGCCCTCCACCTACTCAGAGATCTCATCCGAGCACAATTCAGTGAGCTGCTCTGTGACTCACCCTTCAGGCAGACAGGAACAAAATGAAAGAGCCCTTTTTAAAATACAGTCTTGCCTTTTCTCAAATAGAGTCTTTATTAAACTGCTTTGTGGTTTACATCTTTATTTACTCCCTAAAAGGTAGCAGACTTATTTCTCAGGATTTTTTTTGAAGCGTAATAATAATATTATTATAAATAGAAGGAAAAGATAATCTCATCTTTCACTTCGGGGCTGTTTCCTTTGAAACCTTATGATTTTCAGCACGAGGATACAGAACTCAGATATGTAGGACGCTCCCAAGGACATTCAGGCCTCGGAAATCATTCAAAAGTGCTGGAGGAGCAGGTCACAGAATCAAAGAAGCTCACAAATAAAAGGAAGTGGAAAGCCCAGTCCCCTTCGGGTCCCAGCCACCCTTTGAGAACTACAGGCAACGGACCAGCAGGAAGAAACCCTACCCCCAAAGCAGCTGCCTTGCCCGGGACCACTGAGAAGGACCTTCTGCCAGGTCACAAATAGGAACGTCTCCCAATTCCCATATTCTCCCTCAGACACTGTCCCCACCCGCTCCCCCCACACACACAAATACACACAGGTAAAGACTAAATACAATCTCTCTTCCGCTGGCCTTACGAGGACTTGAAAGAACACAAATATTAAAAAGAAATGCGTAGGGGCACCTGGGTGGCTCAGTCGGTTAAGCGTCCGACTTCAGCTCAGGTCATGATCTCACGGTTCGTAGGTTCAAGCCCCGTGTCGGGCTCTGTGCTGACTGCCAGCTCAGAGCCTGGAGCCTGCTTCTGATTCCGTGTCTCCCTCTCTCTCTGCCCCTCCCCTGCTCATGCTCTGTCTCTCTCCATCTCTCAAAAATAAACATTAAAAAAAAAAAAGAAAGAAATGTGTAGACTACTTTAATAAGGAGGGACAGAGGCATGGATGGAGGGAAGGAAAGAAAACAAGGGAGAGGAGACAGGCATCCCCATCCCTCCAGCCAGCCATCCTGGACACCCCGGGGTGCTCCAACACCTGAAGAAGAATCTCTAGGGCCTCTGGCGAACGTGAGAAGCCCAGGTGGCAGGACACACAAGTCCCTGTGGAAAGCGACTCAAATGTTAACTCCCAGCAGCAGGCGGAGGCGGGTGGTGACCGGGGGCCCCAACCACTCACGGGAGCACGGCGACGGCCGCAGAGCCGGAAGGCATGCCGCTGTTCTTCCCGGCGAGGCTCTGGCAGAGCTGATGAACCGCACCCTTGGCCATGCCGTAGCCAATCATCCCTGGGGAAGGGGGAGAAAACAGTTCAGTGACCAGTGGGCGGCACTCGCGTGGACAGAGAACACCACACCAGGCTAGGTAGACGGAAGGATGGACACCTGTAGAGAGAAAGTGAAAGGACGTAGTGTCCAAGTGCACCTACTACTCACCCGGTGGTTGACATTTACGATAAAAACCATGAGGTTCGGGGCACCTGGGTGACTCAGTCAGTTAAGCATCCGACTTCAGCTTAGGTCATGATCTCGCGGTTCGTGGGTTTCAGCCCCGCATCGGGCTCTGTGCTGACGGCTAGCTCAGAGCCTGGACCCTGCTTCAGAGTCTGTGTCTCCCTCTCTCTCTGACCCTCCCTTGCTCACGCTATCTCTCTCTCTCTCTCACTCTCTCACACACACACACAAATAAATAAATAAATAAACAAACCAATAAGAAAACCCATGAGGTTCTTCTTATGTTTCTGATGAGCAAACGGGAGGCACGGCCAGGGTGAGTGACGTGCCCAGGCTCACAGGAGACTTGCACCGAGGCTCAAGGCCAGGCAAGAGTTGCGTCTAAACCCTCAGATCGATAACCTGTGGGCGAGATGGAGCACTCATCTGGAATGCACACTCCCCACGTTCAAAGCCCAGTTCTTCCACTTACCACTAAAGAAATCCCAGACAAGTTCTCAAAACTGCTCTGAGCTTTAGTTACCCAATCTGTAAAATGGGTATAAAGTACTTGATTATGGGCTCAGCACAGGGTAGGTGCTCAATGTTTCCCATCAAATTAACAAAGTAATGTGGCCCGGAGTCCCACTTGCTGTTTAAAAGTATAGTGGTTAAACAATTTCATGTAAGTATACATGCAACCTATTAATCTTCCTTTCTTCCCGCTGGCCTATGACTGTTTGCTGACTGAATGAGAAAGCAAGGCATGCCTTTTCTAGGACCAGTGCCCCACAGCTATGTGGCAGGAGCCAAGTCTCCATCCTATGTCCCTCACAGCACCCAGCTGTGGATTCTCAGTAACCAACAACAAAGTAGCATGCTTAAACACCTCTCCTCCTTCCGAAAACCAGAAGGATTTTTTTCGGAGATCAGCAGCCTCCTTAAAAAACTCCAACACACATGCTGTTCAAAGTATAACAGATGAGGAGGCCTAGAAGGTCCAGGGGGAGGCAGCGATCACAGCCCAGCCGAGGAACCAATCACTAACCTCTTCAACAGCAACCCTGAACTGCAAGAGGGTCAAGGTCTCAAACAGTTATTTAGAAGCACAAGATTTCACCATCTCTAGCTTCTCTGTTTAATCAGGGGCAGGAGGCCAACGGTGATATAAAGATCTAACTCTGCATGATTAAAATAAACCAGCACACAAATCTCATTCATCCAACCCCAGGCCCCAGCGGATGCCCAGGGCCCTCTCTTCATTCTATTCAAACAACAAGATGCAGAAAGAAACAAGCAAATAGCCGAAAGCTACCCGCAGCCCTAATGGTTTGATTCCACAAGATTCTACACGATGTTGGTAAAGGGATCATTTGGGAGAAGAATGGGAAAAATAGTTGGGGAGAGGGAGAGAGGCAAACCTTGAGATACTCTTGAATGATGAGAACAAACTAAGGACTGATGTGGGTGGGGGAGAGGGGAAGGGGGGAGATGGGCATGGAGGAGGGCACTTGTGGGGATGAGCACTGGGTGTTATATGGAAACCAACTTGAGAATAAACTATAAAAAAAAAACCTCATTCATTAAAAAGGTAAATACTTTTCCTGTCAGTTATAAAACGATCAATGTAGTCCCTGAGGCCTGATTCCCAAACACAGCACAGATCCCTAAGTCCCTAAATGGTAAACAAGTGATCACTGTCATTCTGATAGTTTTTCGTCCAGGAGACGGTCTACAAATACAAGCCTGGACACAGGAGGGTGGGGTTTTCTGTGTACCTTTCCAAGTGAAAACTTTCCAGTCCTGAACAACCCTTCTTGTGCTTGAAGGACCACTAACCCTGTTTGTCATTTGCTTTTGGATTGGATTATACATAGATTTCCCCAGATGACTCTGGGATCGGAATCAAAGTTAAAACACTTTATGACTTGGGGCGCCTGGGTGGCTTAGTCGGTTTAACGTCGGCTCAGGTCATGATCTCGCGGTTCGTGGGTTCGAGCCCCCGCACTGGGCTCTGTGCTGACTGCCAACTCAGAGCCTGAAGCCTGTTTCAGATACTGTATCTCCCTCTCTCTCTGACTCTCCCCTGTTCATGCTGTCTCTCTCTCTCTGAAATAAATAAAACAAAACAAAACAAAACAAGACTTCAAGACTCAGATAAATTTAACATCTAAGAACTTAAAGAAGTTAAGGAGAACAAGTTTATTACCATCTAAAGCAGAAAGAGAGGTTTTTTAAGTCAGTCTGGAATAAATAATAAAAGTTCACATTTACGACCTATCTTATATAGGTCTATGTATAATATCTTTCTAAGCCATTGAGAGATTTGTAAGTCACAACCGCCATATAGTGGAGTTATTATTATTTATCCCCACTTTACAAATGACAAAACTGAGGCTCAGAGAGATTAAGTAATTTGTCAAATATTGCACAGTAAGTAGAAAACCAACCTGTCTAGTTGCAGAACCTGCCATCTTTTTTTATAGAAGTTTATTTATTTTGAGAGAGAGAGCGAGCATGAGCAGGGGAGGAGTCTCAGAGAGAAAGGGAGAGAAAGAATCGAAAGCAAGCTTCATGCTGCAAGCACACAGCTAGATGTGGGGATCAATCTCACGAACAATGAGATTATGACCTCAGTGGAAATCAAGAGTTGGACCCTTAACCGACTGAGCTGCCCGGGTGCCCCCGGGACGTGCAGTCTTAACCAGCACCCACAATTATACATAAAAAAGATATCTAAGAAACAAAATAAAGGAAGGGACTGCTTCGTCCTTTAGAAAAATTAGTCTTTTGGTTGTAAGGTTTTCTGTTTTAAATGTCAAGCCATTACTCATTTCTCTATTTCTACTGGCTCTGCTCTGTGTCACCTTTAATAAAAACCAGATCTCAACCAAATGAACATCTAACATTTACACAGCTTTAATTATTGCAATAGCCATGGGCTTGTAAGATCACATGCTCTGAGAAACCTAATAAGAAAATGAGTGGCAGGAAATTGCTAATTTATAACAGACTCACAGTTCAGTGACTTACATTAAAATTGAAAAAGGTGCTCAAAATCTCTACCACTTACTAAAGAGCCCCCCAAAAAAATTCTGCCCCTTTCTTATTTTTTTTAATATTTATTTTTGAGAGAGAGAGAAGATGTAGGGTGTGTACAAGTGGGGGAGGGGCAGAGAAAGAGGGAGACAGAGGATCCGAAATGGGCTCTGTGTTGACAGCAGAAAGCCCCATGTGGGGCGTGAACTTACAACCATGAACTCAAGATCTGAGATGAAGTCAGATGCTTAACCAACTGGCACCCCATCCCCTCCTTTTTTTTTTTTAATCTTTGTCAGCATAAAGCCTGACACAGGGCTCAAAGTCACAGACTGCAAGATCGTGACCGGAGCCAAAGTCAGACACGTAACCACTGAGCCACCCAGGAGCCACATTCCTCCTTTTTTTAAAGAAGAGTTTACTTAGGTAGTCGAGGTAGACACCTCATACCTCCCTGTGCTGTCCCCCACCCCGCTTAAACTTCATTAGCGTCATCCAAAGGGAGTGCTATGGGTTGACTGCACACTCCCCCTCCTCTCCCCCCTTCCCCCCATCAAATTCATGTGTTGAAGTCCTAAACTTCAGTATCTCAGAAGGCGACTGTATTTGGAGACAGAGTCTTTAAAGGGGTAATTACGTTAAAATGAGGTCTTCAGAGTGGGTCCTAAGGCCATCTGACTTACAGACAAGGACATCAGGGCGCAGACACACGCAGAGGGACTTCCCTGTGAGGACACAGGGAGAAGACAGCCATCTGCAAGCCAAGGAGAGAGGCCCCAGAAGAAACCCACCCGTCAGCACCTTCACCTTAGACTTTGAGCCTCCAGGAACTGTGAGAAAATAAAGGCCTGGTCCGTTTTCGTGGCAGAGCCCCAGGCAACACACAGGGAGTAAACACACAAAGGAAATCACGGATCTGTTCTGACACAGCAGAAAAAGCACACAATTCCGAAACTATCGGGGTTTTGGTTCAAAGTAAAATTACCGCTTACTTATTACGTAATGACAAGGTACTGAACCTAACTTCTAGTTCGCTTCCCCGAACTAGATGAAAAAGGTAGTAATGATCCACCGCAGGCTTAAACGAGAATATATGCAAAAGGAAAAGAGCAACTATGAGAAGGCTCCACACGTGCTGGGCGCTGTCTACACATCGATGCCTCTCAGGCCTCACAGCTACGCTTCAGGGAGGTGTTACTGTCATTTAAGATCAAAGAAACTACGGCAGAATTTGGTCAAAGACCTCAAATAATCTGTTCGAAGCCACTCAGCTAAGGTGAAGAATCCACAGCCAGCTTCTCTCACCCTACGGGCCCCAGCAATTCCAAGCGTGGAGCCGCTTCTCGGGGACACACGAACACAGTGTGATGATGATGAAACTTGTTTATTACCTAGTTAGTATCTACCTCCTCGCCGTTCATGCGCTGGGTGGACCCCAGATGAACGAAGTGGCAGGAGTCCCCGATTACTGGACTCTGCACCCACCAAGCACAGGAACAACGCAAACAGAAGGGGTCAGAAGTCTTTCCCCTAAAAAAAGCCAGGCCTAAAGGAAGCACATGCCACCCGCTGTAGAGCCTCCTGGAGGCTAAAGGGCTCCAAGGTCTGTCGCCTAAGGAAGCGCCAGCAGCCCAGTGGGCGAGGCTGAGCGCGCCCATTTCACACACCGGGAAACGAAGGCTTACCGGGAGTCCCGTCCAGGGCGGCCTTGGCACCAGCCAAGGTGAGAAGGCCTCCTTCCTTGAGGTACCTGGTGGCCAGGTGGCTGGAGATGGTCGACGTCCACATGCTCTGCTTCCACATCAGGTCACAGTTTTTAAAGAGAGCTGAACGAGAAAACAATGCGTGAGCTGAGCATTCGCAGGGAAGAGACGGAAAAGTGAGCTCCACTCAAGGGTCCGGTGAGGCGGCGCGGACAGTCCTGCGCTCTCAGTCCCTGACTACAAGGTCGGGTACAAAACAGCACAGGGCCTGTGCTCAGAGAGACCTGGGTTTGAATCCAGACCATGTGATTACCGAGTCTCAGTTTTCTTACCTGTAAGATGGCAAAATTTTAGCCAATAAACAAGAGCTGTTGACAAATGGCTGCAAGGGCTTCAACTCAGAAAATGTTCTGTTTTATGAAGGGCATTAGATTTGTGATAGGAACCTGTACGTCTAAGTCAAGTTTTACCTGTGATCAATCTGAGGCACTCATACTGCATGGACATAGAGAGGGCTTTTATAGGGGCGCCTGGGTGGCTTAGTTGGTTAAGCGTCCGACTTTCGCTTAGGTCATGATCTCGCGGTTCGTGGGTTCGAGCCCCACGTCGGGCTCTGTGCTGACTGCCAGCTCAGAGCCTGGAGCCTATTTCAGAGTCTGTAACTCCCTCTCTCTCTGACCCTCCCCTGCTCACGCTGTCTCTCTCTCTCTCTCCTAGAAATAAATAAAACATTAAAAAAAAAATTTTTTAAAAAAAGAGGGCTTTTATAGAGCAACGTTTTATTTTTGTGGCTGAAAGTTTAATGCCAGCTTTAAAGGTTTTTTAAAAGAAGGGCACCTGGGTGGCTCAGTCGCTTAGGCGTCCGACTTCGGCTTGGGTCATGATCTCACGGTTCGTGGGTTCGAACCCCACATCAGGCTCTGTGCTGACAGCTAGCGCGGATCCTGGAGCCTGCTTCTGATTCTGTGTTTCCCTTTCTCTGACCCTCTCCTGCTCATGCTGTCTCTCTCTCTCTCTCAGAAATAAATAAAACATTTAAAAAAATGTTTTTTTAAAAATTAAAAAAAAAATAAAAAAATAAAAGGTTCTTTAAAAGAAAGCTTGTATGGCAACCATTCCACGCTTATGTTAACCCTCTGACCTTGCCCAAGACGTGGTGGGGGAAAAGTGGTAACGTGTATCACATCACCAGCTGGGCAAGACACCCAGAATCCAGAACGAAAGTTCTCCTGATACCGGAGGAGGGTCTTCAGTAGGTGATAACCAAGGCATCACCTTGAGCCAAAATCAGAAGTCGGATGCTTAACAGACTGAGCCACCCAGGCGCTCCTTGAGTCCTTCCGTCTTTCAGAATGATCTGTTTCATACACCTCCCCCAGTTCTCACCCAGTAATAGGCCCTGGAAGATTGGGATGGAAACGATACTTATTTCATTCTGCTTCTATTTCAAACTTCAAGCTCAATGTCCCTCTCCCGTAACCCCCATTATCTGTCAAATGGGATCTTAATCCCCACCGCACAGAACTACCAAAGGTTCAGGAAGAAATACATAAAAATCTGTCTTTGCCAGCTGGACAAAGAGCAGAGCAGAACGAATGATTAACTCAGAAGGGACTCACACTTGGATTTGGCATTGCCCCCGGCCCATCCTCCAGCCACACAAAGGATCGCGTCCACCTTCTCTTCACCCAAGAGCTTTCCGACCTCAGCAGTCACCTTAAACAAAAGGGACAAAAAGGTGCATAAGCAGTCAGGTAAACCTAAGCAGACTAATGTCCTTACAGATGCTTTAGTTTATTTTTCACTTCTTTTTTTTTTAATGTTTTTTATTTATTTCTGAGACAGAGACAGACAGACAGACAGCGTGAACAGGGAAGGGTCAGAGAGAGAGAGGGAGACACAGAATCTGAAGAAGCTCCAGGCTCTGAGCTGTCAGCACAGAGCCCGACGCGGGGCTCGAACCCACGAACTGTGAGATCATGACCTGAGCCAAAGTCGGAGGCTCAACCGACTGAGCCACCCAGGCGCCCCTATTTTTCACTTCTTTTGAAGTCAGTTACCAGTACCTGGCAATTAACACTTTGACGATTACAGGGAGGACCAATCTACAAAAAGCATTTTAGACAGTGAAGCCAACTACACTTCAATTTTAGAAAGCAATCTAGAGTCTTCTTTTGGGAGGGTTAGGACATATGCATCCCTGGAATAGAACAATGGATAAAGAAAAGCAGGAAAAGGTTTTTGAAAAATCACCAAGAGCTTCAATGCCCACAGCTAGCCTTCTGGCATATTTCTTCCCAGACTCTCATCACACATCACAGAATCATAATCTGAGATAATTCTTTTTTAATTCTTTCTCCTCTCACTACAAAAATCCCTTCAACTACAACCCCAAATCAGAACGCCAACAAGAAATATTTTTTAAAAGAGCAACAAAAAAGTCAACTATACTTCATGTAAAAAAACAGTCAATGGCAAAATGCTGGTAAATACTAGGTACAAAGGTGACCGTTTCTCTCTTCTCTTTGAAATTTTTAAAGCGTTGGAAATATATACAAGTCATTTTGTTACAATTTATTAAAACAAAAATCTGGCGAGACAGGCAAGTCTGGCAGTTGACCACTTTCAATTTCTCCAGAAGGGCTGAGCTGACTGAACTTGAGACCCTGTATCTTTGCCAGGGGTAACATTTACCCCCTACCTCTTTCCCCAGCAATTTCTGAAGACTCAAATCACTCCGTCCAAGAGAACGCTCCAGCAATGGGCACCAATCTTTCCTCTCCCCACACCTACATCTTTCCTTTGAAGAAATTCCTGAATTTCCCTGGCCTCTACTCATGAGTTATCTCACCTAATCCTGCTTTATTTTTGTTGACCTTCCTCCTGCTACCCTGGTTGCCAGGCTGCCCCCTCCCCTCATTCTTAAACTAAGTCCTGTTACCAAGAGCCCAGATCCCAGCTTCCGGAAGTCGGCTCCCTCCCGACATGTATACACAACCTTGTACACGTTCCTCTTTCCAGGGAAGCATGGAGCCCGGAGAAACAATGCACCCATTTGACTTGTTTTTTACAACATCTATGCCTTTAATTCCTCCCCCCTTAAACTGTGCTCTCTGCCCAATTGCTTTCCATAGACTTAATGCCTTTCTCCTGTCTTCTCTCCTGACTCTAGTGAATTTCCTGACGAAGGGGTCAGTTTTACATGTATTAGGATTAAATTTCCTCTTCTGAAACCTTAAAAACAAAAACTGGATGTCATGCTGTTTGTCCAAAAATTCTTAATTGGGTGGGTGGGGGGTTTAGGGAGGGCTGAAGGTTTTAAAACCCGCACTTGTAATAACTAAGGCATTTCTCCATCTTTGTCTTTACAATGCACTGTCAAGTCTCACACGCGAGCAATTTCAAGAGCACACACAGCCTGAGAAACCTGCAATTAACAGGAGAGGGGTCAGTGACAGACACTGATCACACAGAACCACAGCCGGAAGGGCTGCCACCTAGGTGCCCCACGAACTCCCCATTTCTAAAAGGGAGATCAGTCGGAAATGCTGTTTGTGAGCGTTACAGAAATTAAGCAAGTTGATGTGAATAAAGTACTCAGGAAAGTGTCTGATACATAAGACTTGTTGGGTTTTATTATTAAGCCCATTAAGGCCAATAGGTAATCATGAAGTACAGGAAACATTAGGATCAGATTAAGAAAAGTAAAGACAAAAATCTATATTCTGGAAGAAGTCAGCTGGTTTTTATATTTATATTAAATAAATATTAAAAATATTAAAAGCATCTGTGAAACCGATCCTTTAGCAAGAGTGAATGAGCAGGACGTATGCTCAGTATGGGCTTTTTTGGTTTAACTTTTAGAACTCTACATGTATATACTGAGGGAAATGGACTGGAAGGAAATATTACAAAACACTAACTGCATAGTGAGACTCAAAATGATTTCCCCTTCTTTTTGCTTAATTGTATTTTCTACATACCTGTACCACTTTTAAAATTTAAAATATTCGGGGGCGCCTGGGTGGCTTAGGCGGTTAAGCGTCCGACTTTCGCTTAGGTCATGATCTCGCGCGGTTCGTGGGTTCGAGCCCCGCGTCAGGATCTGTGCTGACTGCCAGCTCAGAGCCTGGAGCCTGTTTCGGAGTCTGGGTCTCCCTCTATCTCTGACCCTCCCCTGCTCACGCTGTCTCTCTCTCTCCTAGAAATAAATAAATATATTAAAAAAAAAAAATTAAAATATTCGTGGGGCGGCTAGGTGGCTCGGTGGGTTAAGCACTCAACTCTTGGTTTCAGCTCAAGTCATGATCTCATGGTTCGTGGGTTTGAGCCCCACATCGGGCTCTTTGCTGACAGTGAGGAGCCTATTTGGGATTCTCTCTCTCCCTCTCTCTCTGCCCCTCCACTGCTCACATGTTCTCTCTCTCTCTCTCACTGCTCACATGCGCACTCTCTCTCTCTCTCTCAAAATAAATAACTTTACAAGAAATTTTAAAACACAGCTAAGGACCATTCAACATCAGATCCCCAACAGTGTTCAAATTACAAGGGAGAATATAATTGAACAAAAAGGAGACCCTGAGATTATTGACGTTGTTAGTAAATCTCTTATTAGGAAACCCATACTCTCTACCACTAGCTAGCTTGCTGGCCATGTAATGTGTCTGAAACTCAGTCTCCTGGCCTATAAAATGGGTCTATCACCACCTGCCCGCCTGCTTCATTGAGTGCTTCCTTCTAAGAGTACATCATGTCACACAAAAAACGATGTGGAGACTTCCTTGGGCATGAGGGCTGCAGCGCTGACATGAGAACCACAGAGGGCACAGTCCCCAGTGCAGCTTATGGGAACAGCTCTTCTGGAAAGGTCGGCCCATGTTAAGAGCATCTCTGAGATTTATACCCAGGTGGCCATCAAACTGCTAACAGTGCTTCCTTCTGGGCAGTGACGCTATCACAGTGAGAAACAAGGGTATCTCAGTTTACTTAAGTATTTATTGGACTTCTTGTTTTACAACAAGCATATTATTGTATAGTTAAAAATACCCTGTTTTGTTAGGGTTCATGCTTTGAACTGGGGAGCTCAGTTTTTCAGAATGCATCCTAAAGTAATCAGACATGGAGACGAAGATGTTCACCCCAGGATTCTTGATAATGGTGAAAATGAAAAACTACAGGCCACTTCAAATGTGCCGGAAATAGAAACTAAGGAAATTAAAAAATTACATGCCGACATAGAGGGCATTTCAAGTGATCTGAGAAGTACATAAATTAAGTATTAAGTTAAAAAAAAGCTGACCATAAATATAAAATACAAGATTATCTCAACTTACAAAACAAAAAACATGTAAGATGCATAGGAAAGACAAGAAAATGAGCCAAAATGTGAACAGTGAGGTAAAGAAATAGATTACGAGTAATTTATTTTCTTTATATTTTTTCCAGTTTTTCCAAATTTCTCTCCATGAGCGCAAATGGCTTTCATAAACCCAACACTGGAAAAAAACCAAACCAAAACAAAACAACAACTACAAAAACACATATTACCAGAGGAAAGCGCTCCCCAGGGTTTCCCTACCCCAATGCTTGGTCTTTTTCTGGAATTACCTGGTCAGCCTGCTCCGTAAATGAGTCGGTCATTCTAACCACAACACTAGCACTGGCCTCTTCATTCTCCACCACATCGATGCTGGCAACCCACTGGAGCGAAAGAGAAAACAGCTTTGGTCAAGAGATAGTAAGCAGTTATTCCAGAAAGACCCACACCCAGAAATGGGGGCAGTGGAGACAGACGAGAGGCTTAAATGAAAACCCACCAGTGGAAGAATCTCACTACTGATATCTCATGCTTCTCAGAGACATTGGGCTTCACCCAGCCTACTCCTTACTGAGCCCCAGCCCAGCCCGTTTGCGCCCAAACACCTTCCCTTCCTCCTCCACTCTCACCTCCGAAGGCAAACCCTGCACTTCCAGAGACCCCCTCGACCACAGGTCTGCAAAAAAGCTTTGTTTGTAAAGGGCCAGATAGTAAATACTTTAGGCTTTGCTGGCCATACAGTCTGTGTTGCACCTGCTAAAATCGGCTATTGTAAAGGCAGGGCTGCCCCAGACAATACAGATAAAGGAAGGAGTGCCTCTGTTCCAATAAAACTTCAGGCACTAAAACTCCACCATGTGAATTTCATGTAAGTTGCACATGTTACAAAATTCTATCTCTCCCCTCCCCCCCTGGATTTAAAAACGTGAAACCATTCTTACTTCTTGGGCTGTACAAAAACAAACAACAGCCTAGTCTTCATGGAGGACTGTTTTCAGGCCCCTGCCTTAGAGCACAGAGGGATGGCTCTGGGTTTGAGAATCAGACTAGGGTTTGAATCCTGGCCCTGCAATACAGTGGCTTTCTCGTGGAGGTTAACAATGAACAGGGTTACTGTGAAAACTAACTGAAATGAGCATGCTCCAGCTCCTGGCACAGGTGACCCAGAGTTCCTACTCAGAAAGTTCCAGGGCGCTGAGATTCCCAGGACCCAGAGATAAATATCTCTACCATAAGCTTTGAAGAACACAGCATCCATTCAAGAACACTCACCACTTCTATGTCACCAGCCACCAGGATACAGACACAAAGAAAAGGTTGTATCCCAGTCCCTCCCAGAGCTCCTAGAAATGTAGGGGTGGGGACCCAGGAGACAGAGTCCAAGGTAAATCAGTTTGCCACATTCTGCCAAGTCAGAAGTAAACCAAAGTGCCCCCCACAAGGGGAAGTGCCCCCACCCGGGGAACGCACAGCTCTCACATCTGTAACACATGGATACCAACAGGATCCACTATATTCAGGTTTGGGGAAGAGTAAATGAAATTAAGAGTATCTGAGAACCCAGCACCTAGCCCTTGGCCAGCACTCCTAACATGTTACCACCGCCGCCGCCACCATCTACCTCCACAGACCCTGGAAGACTCCTCAAATAGTCTCTCTAAGTTGAGTAGAAAGATGGCAGTGCGTTTAGTAGCCCTTAGAAGTCCTGTACCAGATTGTGAACCAAAAGAAAACCCTGGAACGCTTTCTCCCTGATCCCTGGGCACCCTGGCCCAGGCTGCTGTAGCTACTAACTTAACCCCGGAGGCAAAGCTCCCCAGAGCTCCAGTACTTTTCCTGCAAGTGACAGAGGGCGGAGTCCCCACCAGAAATGCACTGGGCCGTCCAGAGCTGCTGGGGTCAGTGTCTCTGGCCATAGGTCAGCTCCGCTCCTACTTGACCCCTATAAGAAGCAACACCCGATTATGCAGAGTAGTTGAAAAGGTCTTTGCAAAACAAAAAAGCCACCAGCATGAGCGGGGCTGAGACTTCAAACAATCAGGTCTAAGGTTGGCTAAAGGAACAGGGTATTAGTATTAGTAACAGTAATTAGTATTAGTAATACTAATAGCTAACCTTTAAACAGCTTTTACCACAAGTCAGATGCTTTACAAGCACACCAGCGATCTCATTCAATTCGCACAATCCCCTAAGGGGTAGATACTAATAATACACCCATTTTAAAGACGGGGAAACTGAGGTTCGCGAGCGTTAACCGATCAGTTAACGATTAGAGGACTAGTAACCCACGCCACGCAGTCTAATTCCACAGCCCTCCTTTCCATTGTTTCTCCCTGTACCCTCAAGCCCGCTCTTTATTCCCCTCTGGAACTCTCTCCGCAGCCATACCAGACTTTCTGGGCCTGGAGGAGGCGGAGAGGGTGGCCCCCTCCCCCACCTCCGTGCAGAGCAAAGGCCCCGCACCTAGGATGCGGCATAGGCACGCACTCGTGGCCAGGAACAAACCGGTGGACGTGTGCACGCACGTGCAAGTACTCATGTCTGGGGATGTACAGGGGCCAGGCTGCCCTTCCGGGCGGCGCCGATAAGCCCCTCCGCTCCCCAATCACCAGCGTACCCGCCCGCCACCCACCCCGAAGGTGCTGCCCACCGCTCCCGGCGGGGCCCCGGGCGAATTACCCAGTTGCGGGCCCGGAACGCCTGCACGCATCGGGAGCCGAGCGCGCCCCGCCCGCCGTACACCAGCACCCGGCGCGCCTCGCCAGCCGCCGCCGCCATCCTGCGCCGCCGCCCGCACGGCTCCCGAAGCCCCGAACGCCCGGAGCCCGAACGCGGCGCCGCGGCTCGCCCGGCCCCGCCCCGGCCGGCCGGCCCACCCACCGGGCCAAGAGGGACCCGCGCGGCCGCCGAGCGCGCGCCGCGCCCGCTGCTGCCGCCTAGCGCGCGGCCACGCTGGGCGAGCACAGGCACCCTGCGGGAGCGCCAGCCGCGCCCGGCCCCCCGCCGGCCTGTAGGTGCTGGGCCCCCGCGGCGTGCAGGGCGCCGGGCTAAGGGTGGGGAGGGCGGAGAGCAGGTGTGCGCGCCTGTGGGTGGCGCCCGCGCTCACGAGGCTGAGTCCTATGGGAGAGACAGGTCAAACCACGTGTGCGTGTCAACCTTTAAATAAGCGTGAAGGCTCTGAAGCCCGACTGCTTGGCCCCTACTTAATAGTTTTGTAGCCCTAAGCAACTTGCTTAACTGCTCTGGGCCTCAGTCTCCTCTGCCTAAAATGGGAATACTAATAGCCTATCCTCCTAGGGTTTTGGAAAGGATTTAAAAAAACTTTTTTTTAATTTTTTATTTATTTCTAGGAGAGAGAGAGAGAGAGACAGTGTGAGCAGGGGAGGGTCAGAGAGAGAGGGAGTCACAGACTGAAAGAGGCTCCAGGCTCTGAGCTGAGAGTCAGCACAGAGCCCGACGCGGGGCTCGAACCCGAGCCGCGAGATCTTGACCTGAGCGAAAGTCGGACGCTTAACCGACTAAGCCACCCAGGCGCCCCTTTGGAAAGGATTTTAAAAGATAATGCTAGAGGTCTTAGAGCAGTGTGCAGCTAATAGTAGGAGCTCAATAAATGCCGACTGAGCATTATTAGTGTTATTGTTTTTGCCACTACTTCTGTTACAATTCACTGGACTTCTTAGAAATTGTGAATTTCGGGGTGCCTGGGTGGCTTAGTCGGTTAAGCGTCCGACTTTCGCTTAGGTCATGATCTCACGGTTC